>NC_056743.1:1531649898-1531796688 GCF_019279795.1 Protopterus annectens | reverse complement strand
GTATAGTTTTAGATGTGTGCTGCATCATTACCTGCTGAGCAGGACTGTGTGAAAGAGATTGTTTTTGTGTTTCTCAAGTGTCTACACATGCTTTAAAGGGTGCCTTGGGATGGGACTGATGCTGTCTGTAGAAATGCAGCAATGTCTGTGGTGGCAAGATTGATATGCTTTGTTGCACAACCAAAATTTAGCTTGTCAGACTTTAAAACACTGGGATGACCAAGGTAAACTGATGGCAAGGGATGTACTAAAATGTTACAAATATTCCATATTTTCAAGTTTTCCCCCAGTAAAGCAAGATGGTCGTCAGTGGCCCAACCAACAGAAGGTACAGTCTGAACAAAAAACAAGGCACCAAAAGAAAGTGGCAGGACGAGACCTCCTCCAAACCTAATAAGGAGTTTATTTCCCTAAAAGCATACCCCCCTCCAGCCTATGACTTTGTGCTGTAGCTTGGTAGGTCATTCCCAGGTTCCTGTCCTGATACCCTGCCTTGAATGTTTGCTCCCAATAGCTTCAGATAATTTCTACCTGAAGACTGTTGCTTATTGCTGCATTGCCTTTTCATTTTGGGGACAAAGCTGCCATATTTTGTTCTTCAAATTCTGCACTACCGTCAGTATGATCTTGCTTTTTTTTTTTTTTTTTTTTTTTTTATGAGCACTAGAAACTTTTGGTAGTAGCACAAGGGATGTTTCACTATCCTTACCAGAGCTAGCAGCTATTAGCCTCAGGACAAAAATAAATCACCCAGTAGAGGAATATAGATAATGAAAAAGATTAAAATTGATCAAGAAACCCACAAGGAGCTATAGGCCATAGCGACTTGTTGCAGCCTAATCATCCCTATGGTCCATTGCATCCAGTTGGTGTTTGACCACCCGTCTTAACTTCTCTATAGGCAATCAGTAGGTTTGGTTGTTTTCTTTACAGCCAAGCTTCAGACACAGATACCCAGACCAGACACCAGTTTTAAGGCATTCTTTATGGGTGTTGGTTAACTTTGGTTTCATAATAGATCACAGGAGCAGCTCCCCCCCCCCCCACTGGCCTGCTTGAAATTAATTCATAAATCCTCTGATGCACCACATTTTACATTGGTTACTGGACACGTCAGGTGTCTGATTCCCAAGGTGTCTGCTACCAATTGCATTCTTTTTCTGCCTGCAAGAATATACTTCTAACTAGCTGATGTCTTCTGTTCCAGAGAAGTTTCCCAAAGTGTGGCCACACAGTACAAAGTCAGCTCCATTTTGTCCCTGCCCACTACCTCGGGGGGGGTCCTCCCAGCGATACTATGAGGAGGAGGACCTAGCTTACTGAGGCTAGTTATCCTGTCCTTCAGGATGTGAAGTAGACAATGAGGAAGCCAGTCTCTTCTTGGGCCTTTCTAGAAGCGGTCTTGCATAGTAAAACAAAGTTGTTTAGGGAGCACTTTAAATGAGGCACCAAGAAAATCTTAAACTACACAAGTTATTTATAACTCTTAATGTCTGAGTAAACTAAAGGTCACTGTATATACCTTTTTACACACACTTGAAGATGCATTCAGGTGTGTCCTTAGAGCCTGAGAAACTCAAGTTTTACAGGGCCCAAGACAGTAATGGGGTACCTTTTACAAACTGCTTATATTAGGCCAAGCTGTGATTTCTGTATGCACCTAAAGTGCCAGTACTAACCATTGCCAATGTTCAGGAAAGCTATTTCCTTATGCAAATAATTGTATACTGCTAACTCTCAGTAATTGTATGCTTTGTAAATAAGTTTCAAATGTTTGCACATAGTATTCTCTCTAAATGTTTAAGTTCAGGTGTGGTTTCTGTTATGTTGCATAATCTATACAAACCTGTAATGCTTGTAATGCACTATTGTGCCCTAGTCTGGCAGTTGTCCCGGCTTCCATTTTGTGCCCATCCACAACCCTTCTGATTGCTCAGTCTGGGAACACCTAGTGTAACTATTTGCCCAAGTGGGTCCCAGCACATGGGTATCAACTTCAAAGCTGACTCAGTTGTAGCTGTGAGGGGCAAGAGAGATCCATCAAGGATTTGCATGGCTGGTGCTGGGAGCAGTCATCCACACAGAGCAGATTGCCCATACCTAGCGTAGGTGGAGTTAATTGTGCAGCAATATCAGACATCATTCTCATTCCCCCTTTAACTTGAATAGATGACCTGTAAGGCCACTAACCTTCACCAGAAGTTTCATAGACGTGGAGCTTCCTACTAGTGTCCCCTCCAAGATAGGCGAGATAATTGATTGGCCTTTATGTTATATTCCTCTTTGGCTTTCCTTGCCAGCAGTCAACTTCCTTGTCCTAGTTCCAGGTTACCAGTGGTGCAGAGGGCTGCTCTGCCTTTGCACTTTCTGGCTGAAATTTAGGGAATTAGATTTATGCCTGTTCTACTCTGGGCATTAGAAGCATTAACTGCCCTAGCACATATGATTAGATGACAGGGAGACATCCTAAAACAAATTGAGAATTTGGCGAATTATATTAGCGATAAAGCTTTGAAAAAAACAATCTGTAAGCGAAGTTGGACATCTTTTAAGGTTTAAAATATTGTTTAGTTTGGACATAATGTTTCTGAAACTTGGGACAAGAGGGATAGCCACAGGTACTATGATGTGTATATTTGCTTGGTTTAGAATTCACTGAATAGCAAAGGATGTGAATAATTGCTAACAATTTTGATTGGCAGAAATTTGTTTTGGTACCTGGCCTGGGAGGTGCTTCAAAAAGTAAAGGGAAGACCGAGAAAGCCGCTTTTATATTTCATTTGTTTGTAACATAATATAGTAGACATTTCTCTAACAAAACTGACATTTTTATGTTAAGCAGTCAAGGGCAGAGCAGTTAAATCAAATAAGGATTTTTTTAAACTGGCTTAGAAAGGACTAAGGCAATCAGCAGGGTGGAGGAGAGGAAGCAGATTGCTTTTCAGCCAGGAAGGAGATGATCGGCTTTCACTAAGGTCCTTCCTTCAGCTTCCTCACCCAGTTTTCCTACTCCATTCTTGCATCTGGGAAGGAAGGCTATTCTGTTTCAAACAAAACTGGTCTGGTTTTACTTTAAGACTATTGGCTATGAGTGATAGTTACCAATGGTTACAAAATATTTGGATCCTTTCTGTGCGTCTCATCCAGCTACAATTAGCCCTGCCAGTTTTGAAATACCCTCTGCCTTGTGTGGCCACAAAGTCCATTCATTGAGCTAAGATGAGAGACTTTTTTTCAAAAACTTTTTTTTTTTTACTGTAGGAATTGTTTTGGAGGTGGTGTGATTTTATTTGAGGTGAAAAGATAAATGTCAGCATTTCTGTCCTTCCTTCCAGTAACTGTACAAGACACCCCAATGGTGACTCTGGATGAGAGATATTTATTTGACTGTACCTTTTCACAAGGAGCATACTTTTCTGTGCTTCTTGGAGAGTGGTGTCTTTCCATTGTGCCCAGTGTTTACCAAGTACTTAGTGAGTGTTTGACTTTGTAATAAGAGGTCTGCCTTCTTATTTTAAGATCCATTTAGTTTTATGTAATTTATTTACTGGGATTGTTGTCTGGTCATAAGTTGCTCCTTTCCACCAGAGGGCCAGGTAGAAAAATTGTAAGTATAATGCATGCAAGAAAATTATGACTTTAAGCAGTTTAGCAGGATGAATGCAAACAGAGCATATAGTAAACATTAACACAGTTTTCACAAAAGACAACAGTACAGTAGATAACTAAGTCATGAATAAAATTTAATGCGGGAGTATAGCAGTGGTTCAGAACCAATTAAAAGGAAAAGAAAGCCTTTTTGAGAGCATGCTTTAAAAAGTGAAGTTTAAGGAAAATATTTAAGTAATATGCTTATGGAAATAATAGTTGTACAATAAGTGTACAGGAGGAGCAAGGTGAAAACACAAGATTGAGAAGGAGGAGACACCAGGAAAATAGGTGGAGGTGTCAGGACAGGAAGTAGTTGGATCATACATTGAATGTGGTTGAGGTTGAAATAGATTAGTAGATAAGCTGATGGAGAGGAATTTAGGAATATTGTAAAGAGTGCCTGTAAGGTGTGTTTGGTTTATAGGTAGAGGAAGATAAAGAAGGAATGTGATATGAAAACAGATGAAAGAAGAGACAGGAAAAAGGCAAGGCAGTGAGCCAGGAGATGTTGAAAGAGAATAGGAGGGTGTATTAAAAATAAGACATGTATGTGAGAAGTGTTCTAATGGTAAGTAGGTGGGACAGACATGGTTTAGGGAGAAAGGAGAGCAGACACAGGCTGTAGATAATGGCAGTATAGTGACCTTTGGATAAGGTAGGGGTAGCATAGCTTAGAATACACCGTGTGGATGAAAGATTTTATCCTTCTATATTGAAAGTGCTGCAAAGGTCTGTACAGGGCACAGTCCTATGCTTTACTAACATGGGGATCTGTTTGTCACGAAAGGAGATACTGCCAGCCCAGCTAGCTGGAATTTTGTAAATGGCTGCCATTTGTGAATGTCAGCATGCTTTTTATGTAAGATGCTAGTGTTACAGATGTAGTAGAACTGTGTCATATTGTACAGATGTGTGCTGAAGAGATTTTGTAAAGTATTGAGCAGAAATGTATATACACTATTGTAACTGTTTAGATGTATATATTTTAACAGTGGAAACTGCAACACAAGAAGTTAACTTCAGAATAGTTGCAATTAAGTTGCTTTATGGCCTGGCCATAAAAAGATGTTACGTTTCAGTGCAACAGGAGACATGTCTAGAACTAGAAATTTTTTTGTATTGTCTTTAAATGTGGGGGAATGTAAATTATTTTACAACTTCCGACATTTGCCAAAAGATCTGTGGCCTATGTATTTTCACAGGTAGATGCTAAATGTTACCAGATGCATCAATGGTTGGAGCCTGGGAACTGAAATCAGATGACATGAAATGTCATTCTGCAAGTATCCCAGCAGTAATATTTGGGATATTAATTTGGGAAGTCAGAGAGCATTTTGTCTTTGACCTGACGAGAACATTCACTCACCTCATCTGCTTGGTTGCTATGTAAGTAAGTTAACTAATGTACAGTAATTTCTCTTGGATATACTCAGGAATATAGTGAAGTATAGCTTAGATGTTTTCTTTATTTGAGACTGTTCTGCAATGTTTTTAAATATTTCCTGTGATTTCGAACTCTGAAGTAACTGATTATATACTGAGTATTTTCTTGATGATCTATGCGTTTCACTGTTGCAGTCATCACCTGTGTGTTATCCCTGCAGCGGTAGTCTCGGTCGGCCCAAATACCAGAATCAATGTTTTTCTGTGTCGGCGGCTTTCATCTGCTGTCTGACGTCAGATTGTCAGTGCTACAAAGGAAGGCAGCCGACTCCATTACATCAGTCTTTCTTGCCGTGGAGCCCATGTCAGAAGCAGTTCGCAAGTGTGCCGGTCGGTTGCTACCAGAGTTTTAATTTCAGCTGAAACGTCTAACGCAAAGTACCCCATAGGGGATCCTTTTTTCTTGCACTAACCTATGTCAGAAGTTAACAATTGTCTCACCTGTGGGAAGCAAATACCACACTGAAATTTCAATTCTTACTGCATCACTTGTTTAGGCCCAGATCATGATATCCCCCGTTGCCGGTTCTGTGCCCTCTTTAATGTGAGAACCATTTGTCATAGAGTTCTTATTGTAGCTGAAATGGCATCCATCAGCAAACAATCCATAGACAGTGTGAAAAAAACGTAAGGATAAAAGGTTAGAGACAGAGCACTCAAGGCTAAGCAGGTCATCAGCTCTCCATAATTCAGTGAGGTGCCTTCGCAGCCCCTGAGGCCCGTTTCACTATCTTTGCAGGCGTGTACTGAGACCCTTTCAGAGTACGGTATGCCGCAGACATCATCTTCACCCCCTTTGGTTCTCTTCCTTTGGGTCTGGAGCTGTGAAGCAGGCACTAGCTTCCGAGGAGGTCTTTCGCACTACCAAATCTAGACAAAAAAACTACTTCAACTACCATTTCTCTTAGACCAATGGATACTCTTAGGCCTAGAGGCAAGGCCACTCGTAGGAAAAGCTACCTGTAGCCACCATTTTACTCCTGCTACACCACCCAAAGCTCAAATGCTTAAAATAGTGGAGGATCTTATCACCCTTATTAGGGGTAGTCAGACCACAACTTCTAAGAGGATAAGAGACCTTTCTCCTGAAATACTGACGGAACAGGATTCTGAGGAGTCTGATTATTCAGTTTTTGAAGAACTACCTCTGACTGCTTATGAGGATTCAGATGCAGAGGAATCCATTTATTCTGCCTTCCCACCAGAAGATCCTTCCTTTGGGGAAGCCCTTCACACCCTCGGGGAGCTTTTCCACTGGGAATCCCAGGACTTCACTCAGTCTAAGAAAAGACGAAGAGTTTCTAGAGCTGCCCCAGCACAGACCCTTGACCATCCCTCCTATCTTAGAGGTGGTTGATAATGTCTTTCATGAATCCAGCTAAACTCCTGATGCCCTCCCACTTGCTCCCAGAAAACCTGACTGGTATTACAAAGCAACCGGATTCTCACAAATACCTATACAGAAATCCTGCTGCAGACCTGGAGGTCATTACGCAGGGACCTAAAGGAGCTAAGGCTAGTTCTAAAAAGAACCCTATTCCTCCTGACAAGGATTCTAAAGCTGTGGAGAGATGGGGGTAAAAAAGTATACATCTCTGCAACCTTGGCTATCAGAGCTCTCAACTGTCTGTTCCACATGTTAAAATTTCAACAGCGCACTTTGGAACTATTACAACCAAAGATTTCTACCTTTCCTGACTGTGCCAATTCAAAAGAGTTATCAGATTTACTGCACCCTACTTGTCAAGTGGCTAAACACTATTTACACTGTGGATATGACAACCTAGAAGATGCAAGCAGGGCAGCAGTGTCTGGATCTGTCATTAGGAGACATGCATGGTTGAAGGAACAACCTCTCCCTGATCATATCAAATCTAAATTACTTTATGTACCTTTGGATAAGGACTGACCGATTGGTTGGAGTAAAAGCAGAAGAGGTTCTTAAAAAGATGGAAGACAAAGGAAAATCTATGCAGACAGTAAAAGATTTTCTTCGGGTGCAACCTCCTAGGTTCAGCAGAAATTTCCCTCTAAACGCTGGTGCTTTCCTACACCTAGCAGATAGGGACAAGGTAAGCCCCGCAGGGGCAGACCACCCAGATTCCTATCTTTGGGTCAGCAGAGACCCAAACTGTGGACCACTTCCACTCTAAAGGCAGGGAGTTGTAAGATATCCCTCTAGGGTAAAAATCCCTCAAGGACTCCCTCTCCCCCTTTTGCACTCTTTCCACTCACCAAGAACCATTGGGTCTTAAAAATGTTTTTTCAGGGATACTAATTTTCCCTCTTAACTCCCAATCCCAAGAGAGTACCCTTACCTCAGTATCACTGAGCAGAGGCACTGGAACATGTCCATGCTTACTCATTCCTAGGTGCAGTGGAACTGGCTGTCACCAAATTCAAAATGTTAACTTTGCAGCAGTTGCCACTTACGCTGACCAGAAACGCATGGTTAGTTACCCTACCTCTGCAAGAGACCTTAGCCATTGCCTTTGGCAGACAGAAAAGCATACAAATTTACCCTTATCTGGACAACTTTCCCATTCAGGCAGATGACAAAGAATAGCTACTCAAAGACCCCATATCTGTCAACATCCTACTTCTACCCCTCAGGGTAGACCATCTACTAGAAGAAATCGGGGCAAAACACCCTCCAGGAAGTTCATTTTCTTGAGAACACTGCTGCACACAGCAGCCCAAATGGCTTTCCTATCCCCAGAAAAGCAGAGATTCTGGCAGTTCATTTTTACCAGCTGGCTTTCAGACATCACCGCACGAAGAGAAAGTCCCTGTAAGCCTCGAGGTACATGGCATCTTGCATCCTTCTAATTTTTCTGGCCAGGTGTCACATGAGAACTTCAGTGGTACCTAAAGAACCTTTGGAATCCACACACTCTACCTCCAGGGACCTATAAACTGCTGATCCCCTGTATAGGGGCTGAATTTCTCTGATTGGCAGGGGCCCCTGTCCAGAACAGGGGTCTTTCCTTCAACCACTGCCCAACTGGGCATACCATTGCCACCAACGCCTCAGACATAGGTTGGGGCACTCGCCTAGAAGCAGGTGCACCCAAGGTCTTGGGGATGCCCAGCACCTTCCCTTCCACTTCTACCAGAAGGAAATGATTGCAGTACAAAAGGCTCTGACATCCTTCAAACACAGTCTCAAGCCAGAGGTTCTAGTCAAAACGGACAATACCACAGTAATGTGGTGCACCAACTAACAGGGAGGCGCCCTATCTTATCCTCTGTGCAGGCTAGCCATGAACCTTGGGCTGGCAGCCTCTTCCATGGAGCTACACCTGATAGCCAATACCCACCTGGGATCAATTGCACCCTGCCAGACCGTTTAAGCAGAAACTTCCTGGACCCCCACGAGTGGCAGCTATACAGAAAAATCCTTTCACAATCACCCAGGAGTGGGGGGCTCAAGAGCTGGATCTTTTTGCTTTGCATCCCAACTAGCAGCAGAAAAGATTTTGTACCAGGGAGTGTCCCCTTCTAGCGTGGAAGGTAGATGCCTCCACTTCCCCCTGGAACACTTTGTGTACTCATTCCCTCTTATCCCCAAGGTGTGCTGGTCAAATTTATAGATGAGAGACAAAAGGCCATCCTCATTGCTCCAGATTGGCATAGACAATGTTGGTACCCCTTAACTGAGTAGCCTGAACTTACAGCCTCCCAGCCAGTTTCTCCTGATGTTAGACCTCTTAACTTGGGGTGGGGGTGGGGGGGTGCTGCACACAGACTTGCAGACTCTCAACCTTTCAGCTTGGCAAATACTCAAAAAGCAGACTAGGAGTCCCTGTTAAGCAAACAGGTCCTACATGTCATCACAGAGGCCAGATGGCCCTGCACCAGAAAATCTTATGCAGGAAAATGGAAAGGATTCTGCTCCTGGAGCCAGTCCAGAGATGGCAATACCTCACCACCTTCCATCCCTCTTATCCTGGATTACCTAGCGGCGCTAATTTAATATTGGCCTCTCCTCTTCTATTTAAAACCACGCCTCAGCTACTTCAGCTGTTTTTGATGCAGAACAGCCCTTGTTTATCCCACCTTTTGTTTCAACAATGGCTCAGAGGGCTTTCTAATATCAGATATCCCAGAAGGCCTCCCACTCCAGCCTGGGGCCTGAATTATGTTTTGGGGAAAAACCAACTCTACCACCCTTCGAACCTGCTGCTTCAGCAGAACTTGGATACCTCTCCTGAAAGACTGCTTTTCTCCTAGCTTATAGCCTCAGCCAGAAGGGTTTCACATCTTCAGGCACTGATAGCCATTTGAGTCCTTCATCTTCCAGGCAGACAGGGTCGCCCTCAGGACTTAATCCCTCCTTTATACCCAGGGGGGTATCAAATGTAACTATCTGCTAGGCCATACCTCTACCTCCCTTCTTTCCTAACCCTCAAAACAAGGGGGGAAAGAATTCTGCAATCACTAGACATGCACTGACAGCTCAGATACTATCTGGCTCATACTAAATCCTTCAGGAAAACCAACTCCTTGTTAGCTTTGCCCCAGGGGCAGAGAGGAAGCCCATTTCTAGACTATCCTTTTCCCAATGGATCTCTCACTACCCATTTCTGCTACACTTTGCATGGGAAACATTCCACTAGGGCAGCCTACACTTCCTCAGCATTCCTCAAAGGGGTTCCCACCAGGGACATCCTGGAAGATGCCTCCTGGACGTCTGTCCATACAGTTAAGCTTTTACCACCTACCTTTATTCTCTAAGGCCAGGGCAGGGTTTGCCTCTGCAGTTCTGCAGGGCATGCTGACCCATTCCTAGGTCTCTTACTAATCCTACCACCCCTCTCCTCAGCTTTGTGAATCCTCCCACAGGTGATGACTGCAACAGTGAAACACTAAGAACATAGTACAGTTGTGTACACTTACCATAAATGTAGATGTTTGAGTGTATTCACTGTTTCAATCTTGGTTTTCCTCCCTCCTTCCCCCTTATATCTTCTTTCTTTGGGAGAGCAAGTTTCTAACGGTGGCTTTTAGTCACCAGGACCACTTTACCTCATTTTCTTGGGCCTCTGACTGGTTAGGGCAAGAAAAACTGATGCAATGGCATCTGCTGCCTTCCTTTGTAGCACTGACGACCTGATGTCTGACAGCAGCTGAGACAGAAATACACTGACTCTGGTATTCGGGCCGGCCGAGGACTACTGCAGCAGAGATAACCCAAAGGTGATGACTGCAGCAGTGAGTACACTCTAACATCTTCATTTATAAGTGTCCACAACTGTACTTTTATTATTTATAATTGAGTATATATTTAAACCTATCATTGTGGCTATTTGAGATGCATTTAAGTTCTGAGAGTACTTGCATATTTATTTGACACTGTGGGCCACTCCTAATAGCCTTGCTCTTGGTCTGACTACCATTTGTATTGATGGTAACATTGCACAGTAAGATTGGACACCCATTAAGGGCCTTAAAGTAGCTGATAAGGACGTGGCTGGTGGCAGTAATAAGTAACTTATAGTCTGGGCAGAAGGGGGCATAGCTAGTAAACATGTGCCATCCTTCCCCAGGTGTGTGATTGTGTATAGATCAAACCTCAGTGTATGTGTCAGCTACTTAGGCAGAGACCCGAAGCACTGGCTGGACAGAGAAGGGTGCAAGAGGTCTTGGCTTGGCCACTCAGCTGGGATCTCAACTCGGTAGCTGTGCCAGTGGGGAGTCTTATTGGGGATCTGGAAAAAGTGGGTGAAACCAACCCCAGACTGACTGTGGTCTGTGTGCTTTTAAGGGCAATTGCACTTGAAGCCAAGATCTGCGTCTGGAAGTACTGTGTGTGTATTTGTCATCCTCCCACTGTACGTCCTCCACTGGTGCTAGTGGTGAGGACTGAAGTTCCTTGATTACTGGGCCAGTGGTGGGGCGTCACATTAACTGGCACAATTCCTGCCCGATACCAGTATGTTCTAAGATCTCCCTAGAGGTTGATATTTCATAGCAAAGCAACCTGAAAATTTCTGTGTTTATCAGTTCTTTGTCCTGATGCCCCAAAAAATTATTTAATAAGTCCTTTCTGAAAGGACTGTGCAACATATCTGCTTCAGTTGTGATGAGGCAGGTTTAGTGGTAGTTTAAAAATCTGCGAACATAAATGTCACATATGGGAAAAAGTGCTTCCATAGTCCTGAAAATAATTTTTCTCATTCTGTGGTCTTCAGTATTTATTAGACAGGTGGCTCATAGGATCATAGGAAGTTAATAGGCTATTGGCCCTGAAGCCCTTATAAGCCTAGCCAAGAGTTTAGCCCTTGTTTAGACAAGTCAGCACCCAAAGCCCCTGTCCGGCAGGGACACAGGTGGAATCCCCGGGTGTATTTTCTGTTTCCCATCCAGTTATTCAGGTTGCACTTAAAAAGGGATAATGAGGTACTCTGTTTAATACTGAGAGGGAGTTTTGTAAAGGCAGCAGCTTGTAAGGCAATAAAATTGCAAAACAATATAAATACACCTGACTTTGGGCTATTTGCTGTGTCTCGCTGTAAATCAGAAAAAAATAGGAGAAAAATGTAATTTATTCAGCTGCTTTGTTACAAAATGAGTATTTTTTGTGTAGTGTAATTTTACAGAACAGACTCATTTTAGATCTAGGTTTACAGTTAGTTAAAATACAAGCTTGAGCTGTCTTGCTTGTTATTCTTACCATCCTTGTGATAGGTTAGAATATTATAAGGTGGTGTGTCTGTTACTAGAATGTAAATCAGAAAGGTGGAGTGAAGTTCTGATTATGTGGATGTCTAGTTCCCTCCTGGAGTTGCATTGGAAGCTTAGTTACTGACATGTCGAAGTGTGCATGTATGTACAAGTGAGAGAGTTTGACATGGGAACCTCAGTGTATGGGGTAACCATCTGCTGACCAAGAGATGGTGTGTGGTGTTTTGATTTAGGTGTGAGGGATGGTGCTGGTAAGCAAGGACCTAGCTTTATGACTGAGGGGAGAATTTGAGAGTCTAGGAAGACGTACTGGAGAAGAGGTAGTCTGTTTTGTTACATTTTGCAGACTTTGGTGTATTTGAAATTAATTTTGAGGGGGTTAGATAAATGAGATTAGAGTGCTTTTAGGGTGTTTATAGGTCAGTGTCTTAAGATAAAGTAGCTTGCGACTGATGGTGTCCTTTGTACCATAGTGTATATTGTGTGGCAAACTGTTGCCAGTAAGACTGCTTTTTTTTTTTTTTTTTTTTTTTTGGAGGCGATTAAGACTTGAGTGAATGAATGTTTAGGCAGTAAAAAAAGGGTGTCCAGGATGCCACTGGCATAGCTAGGACAAGTATAGTCCAGTGCATTTTGGTGTATAACTTGTGTACTGAATGAAGCAGGATTGGAGAGTTAATAGGTTCAGTATCTGGCTACCCTCAAGATTCACAAAATAAGCTAGTACATATCAAGTTAAAAATGTTTTATAGCACACTTATGTATAATAGACAAAATAATGAATCCAAATACAGGAATAAGTAAGACTGCACTGAAAGGTTTGTACTCATGAGTTTAGAGAGCTAATTAAAAACAGTCCTGTAGAGAAGTTGCAACTAAAGTGGAGGAGGAGTCATTGCTTGGTGAATGTGGGTACGGTAGTTGGGTAACCAAAGAGATTGGACTTTTGTTGTTTGTCTGCAGAATGCTGATTAAAAAATGCAGCTTGAGGTAGGTTTGCTTAGAGAAGGCTATTGCTATATGCTTAGTTTTGGGTTGTCTAATAGCCGCAGTGACAGAGGAAGCTGGTGAGTATGGAACAGGTTGTCTCTTGCACAGGGGTATACTGGATGTGGTATAATGGCATGATAAGTAGGAACATATAATGTCCTTACGTATCACTATTGCAGTATTCTTTACAATAGGGATTCTCCTTGCCTGTGGCAGCCCAATGTCTGGCCAGTATACCAAAGCCTTTAGGTTGTAATGGGTGCACTGTTTGTCACATGTATGTTCCCCATGCACAGCATAGGGCATAAAGGTGACATCTGGACATACCATCCCCATAACTTCTTTGCTGCCAGTCTGCACGCCATCTTCGATAGTTGGTCTGAATGCTCATTCGCCTGCTGGTTACAATAATGCTTTCAAATAAGTGCCACATTATTTTATTTATTTTTTTATTTTTCTTGTCTTTGTTTTACCGTGATGTTCGTTATACTGCTGCAGTCATCACACTTGGGTTATCCTGCCGTCAGGCGGTCCCGCAGTCAGCCGAATTCCAAAGTCTTGGTCCGGCGTCGGTTGTCGTCACTTCTTCCCTGACATCAGTGCGACAGGGGGATGAGAGGCAGCCAACACCATTTTCTTCAGTCTTTCTTGCCGCGCGGTGCCTGAAGCAGAAGCAGTTCGCAAGTGCCGGTCGGCTAACTCCTGAGATTTTCGAATCGAATTTCAGCCTGAAGTCTTCTCTAAAGCTAAGTACCCTGTTGGGGAAACTTTTCTTGCCTCAGACCGATGTCAGACAAAGTTAATAATTGCATTTCTTGTGGGAAGCAAATAGCTCATAAGGATTTTCATTCTTATTGTATTCCTTGCCTAGGCCGAGACCACGACGTCTCTGGTTGTCTGTTTTGTGCTAGGTTCAACAAACGTACAATCAAGCGTCGGGCAGATTTCGCCCGACATTATTTTGGCAGAAAATTTAACTATAGCATGTCGTCGGAGCAACCGACATCAGCAATGCTTAAACGCAAGGATGAAGACAGGCAACCAAGGCCAAGACCAGATACCGAGGCCTCAGCAAGGCCTGCCAACGGTTCTCCGGTTTTCAGCAAGGTGCCTACGCAGCCCCTGACTACCACTGAGTTAGAAATTCTGACGGCCTCCCAGACTGAATCAGCTGGGCCTCGGGAGCCAGTTTCCTTCTCACCCCTCGGACGCCAACCCTGACGGTGATCTGGAGATTTTGGACAGGCCTTCAGTTTTTGAAGGTGTCTTCAAACCGACAACTATCTCCATTAAGTCTTATGCTAAACTTAAAGCCCCCTTAAAAGTTAGGAAACCGGGTCCACAGACACCCCCACAGGCCCCTATGCCTAAAAAACAGATAATTAAGATGGCTGAGAATTCAATTACCCTTATCAGGGGTTCACAACCCCCTCCTGACAAAAGGCCTAGACTGGAGGAAGATTATCCTTCCTATGACCAAGCATCCATTTCCTCAGCTAACTCTGAGGACCAGGATTATTCCTTCCCTCCTTATGAAGACTCAGATGCTGAAGAGTCCATTCCCTCTGTCTTCCCCCTGAAGACTACTCTTTTGGGGAAACTTTACACACCATGAGGGAACACTTCCACTGGGAAGGCCAAGATTACTCTGACTCTAAGAAAAGACTCCATGAGTTTCTTCTCCCACAGCATAGACCCCTTGCAATTCCTCCAGTTTTAGACAATTTTGGATGATGTTTACACCGAATCTAGTCTAAACCCAGATTCCTTACCTCCTGCACCAGCTAAACCAGACAGATACTACCGAGTTCTTGATTCTCATAAGTTCCTATATAAAAGCCCTGTTGCAGACCCCAAAACCATTTCCCAGGGTCCCAAAGGGGTTAAGGCCTCTACTGCTAAGAATCCACTCCCTTCTGAAAGAGATTCCAGAGCATTAGAAAGATGGGGGAAGAAAGTACATCTGCCACTTTGGCCATGAGGGCCTTTAACTGCCAATTCCACATGCTAAAATACTAGCAGTACTTGATTACACAGTTAAAGCAGAAAATGATCCCTTAGACAGATCAACCTGATTTCAAAGAGATACAGGATTTGCTGCATGCAGCAAAACAGGTGTGAAAGCATTACCTTAGTGTGGTTTTGATTCATTGGAAGCTTCATGTAGGGCAGCTGTCACAGGATCTGTAATACGTAGACATGCTTGGCTAAAAGAGCAAGCCTTACCAGAACATGTCAAAGCAAAGTTATTGGATGCTCCATTGCAGAAAGATGTGTTATTTGGTGTCAAAGCAGAGGAAGTTTTAAAGAAAATGGAAGAAAAGGCAAAATCTATGCAGACAGTTAAAGATTTTTTACAGGTACAACCTCCTCGTTTCAGCAGAAACTGGCCATCAAAAAACTGGTCCTTTCCTGCATCAGATAGACCCCAAAGGGTTAGGTACAGACGCCCAAGGGGCAGAGGCCAGTCAAAAGGTTCTTTCAGGCCTAGACAATGGCATACAACAACTCAGAGGTGGAGACGAAAGATCTCAACCCTTCAGGAAACAAACACGATGACTTCCCTCTTCGCCTGCCAAGCAAAATTGCCCTGGCAGCACCTTTCGGAGGAAAACTGGCTCTATTTCCACAAAATTGGCGCATCATAACAAAGGGCAAATTGGTTCTGGATATTACCCAAGGCTACAGATTTCATTTTCACACTTTACCACGGATGAGAGGCATGCCAAATCTGCCTCCAAACCAATGGGCAGAGGCACAAATGCAAATTTCAGCTCTCATGGATATGAAAGCAATTCAAAAGGTACCTACAAAGGAGCAAGGTCAAGGTTTTTACTCAAGACTATTTCTAGTACCAAGAAAGGACAAAGCCTGGAGACCCATTTTAGACCTCTCAATTCTAAACACATGCCTGGAGGTACCCAAATTCAAAATGCTCACACTACAACAGCATCTTCCCATGCTGGGCAAGGAGTCTTGGCTGGTAACGTTGGACCTCAGAGGCATACCTGCATGTCCCTATCAGACAAGATTGCAGAAGATACCTCAGATTTTTGGCAGGTACAACACATTATCAATTCTCAGCATTGCCCTTTGGCTTTACTGCGCCCAGAGTATTTACGAAATGCCTGGCATCAGTAATTTCATACTGCAGACGAGGAATACAAATTTATCCATATCTGGACGACTGCCTGATCCAGGCGGACAGCAAGGCCATTCTATTACAGCATCTGGCATTTGTAACAAAGCTGCTAAGTTGCCTAGGGTACACAGTAAACAAAAAGTCAAAGCTAATACCCTCACAAGACATAATATTCCTGGGTGCCAGCTTAAATACAATGGCCGAGATGGCTTATCTCACGCCAGACAAACAAAAACAACTGACTCAATACTTCCAAAAGATGGCAACTTTTACCCAGCTCACTGCAAGGAAAATCCTGCAGGCATTGGGGTTCATGGCATCCTGCATTCAACTAATTCCACATGCAAAGCTGCTGCATATGAGGAAATTACAATGGTACCTGAAAAGTGTATGGACTCAACACAGGCACAGCCTCGAAACAAGTATACCTCTCATTCCCTGCCTTCAGAAAGAGTTCCTATGGTGGGTTCAAGCGCATGTCAAATAAACAAGGGTCTTCCTTTTGTCTTACCTCCAGCAAACCAAACTATGACAACAGATTCTTCAGACTACGCCTGGGGAGCACACATGGCAGGACAGTGCATACAGGGCAAATGGTCTGCAAAACAAATGCATCTACACATCAACCAAAAGGAGATGCTAGCTGTGCAAAATGCACTGACAGCCTTCAAGGACCTCTTGCATCCAGGGCAACTACTAATGACAGACAACACCACCGTTATGTGGTACATAAACAGGGAGGAACACACTCCTACCCTTTATGCAGACAGGCAATGACCTTGTGGAACAGCATTGACTTACCAAGTACAACTGCAAGCACAGTTCCTGCCAGGAAAGGAAAACACATTCAGAAATTTGGCAGATCCTCACGAGTGGAGACTACACCCCCAAGTATTTTCAATGATAACTCAAAGTTGGGGCCACCCAGACATAGATCTATTTGCCTCCCCCAACAATTGCCAACTACAAAAATTTTGCACAAGGACTTTTTATTCCCTAGCCTGGAAAGTGGATGCCCTATCATTCAGTTGGACAGCATTGGCAGTCTATGCCTTCCCACCACTACCTCTCTTGACCAAGGTATTACTGAAAGTCTGATCAGAGACACCACAAATGATCCTCATTGCTCGCCAGCACTGGTACCCATTACTAAGGACCTTGACCCACAGCCCTCCATGGATCTTACCTCATTTCCCACTTCTGTTGACTCAGCAAAACTCTCAGATCCTTCACAGTCAGCTCAGGATTTTAAATGTAGCTGCATGGAGAATACCTTGAATTATCAATCAACACTTCTCTCAAAGGACATCCTTAAAGTCATTTTGGAGGCCAGGAGGCCCAGCACCAGAAAAACTTACTCAGACTAATGGAAAAGATTTTGTGCATGGAACCAGGCTAAAGGCCAAAAATATGGGATGCCCCTCAAATACTGCAATACTTAACTGAGATGCTACACAAAGGCCTTTCTTTCTCATCCATTAAGATCCATGCTTCAGCCATTTCAGCTCAATATAATACGGATCCTCCCATATTCTCACACCCTTTACTAAGGCAGATGTTCTTCATCTCACATTGCTGCAGTTACACTTCCTTAGTTACTCGGTCTCGGTCTCCTCAGTCGTGATAGAAAGGAGGTCGGTCAAGGCGCATTTGACTGACATCAGACGCCAGGTCAGTAAATGCGCATGACCGACGCCATATCCTCAGTCTTTGCCGCATGGTCCGATGCAGAAGCAGCGCTGCCGCTCGTCATGCCTGAAATTTTGAGTTTCAGACAGAGTCAAGTTGGCTAAGTACCCGTTGGGGAATATTTTAGTTTTTCTTGCCTCAGTGGTTTACGGATGTCAGAAAAGTGAATAACTGTATTTTGTGGGAAACAGATACGCATAGAGATTATCATACTTTGTGTATTCCTTGTTTAGGGCCTGAGCATATAAAGAGAAGGTTAGATTGTGCCAGGTTAACAAAGCAGCTAGTTTTGAAGAGCGTCTGTTCCGGCAGCCAGTTCTTAGAGGTGTCGGCGAGGCGGTGTTCCGCGCCGGGAGTTTCTCGGGAGTCCCAGGAGAGCCTTTGTTATTGCAGGATGTGGCCTCTCAGGAGGCAGGTCAGGCTGAAGGGGCTTCTCTCCCAGAGGCAGGCCAGGTTTAGCTTCAGTTGGTGTCACCCTAGTTCTTCAGGATCTGTGCCCAAGAAGCATATGCTTAAAATGGCAGAAGATTTGATTACTTTGATTAGAGGTTCTTTGCCCTCCTAAGAGACCTAGGGTGGAGCCTGAGCTAGGGAGTTTTGAGCAGGCTTGATGTTTCTGAGTCTTGAAGACTTGCAGGAGTATTCTCCTTATTCTGATTCTGATGTGGATGATTCTACTCCTTCTGCTTCTCCTCCTGAGGATTTTTCTTTTCAGAGACTAGGAAAAGGCTTAGGAATTTTTGTTTTACCCCAGCATAGGCCTTTGGCTATACCTCCTGTTCTGGATGTTGTGGAAGATGTGTTTGCAGAGGCTTCCCTTAATCCTGATTCTTTGCCTCCTGCTCCTGTTAAACCGGACAGGTATTACAGGGTGCCTGAAGCTCATAAGTATCTTTTTAAGAGTCCTAGGGCAGACCCAGAAACTGTTAGTCAGGGGCCTAAGGGTGTTAAGGCTCCACCCTAGCTATGAGGGCTTTGAATTGCCAGTTTCACATGTTGAAATACCAAAACTATCTCCTTTCACAATTGAAGTCTAAGATAGATGCTCTGGCGGAGGGTACTGAGTGTGAAGAGTTACAAGATTTAGTACATGTTTCTGAACAGGTGGGTAAGCATTCTTTGCAATGTGGTTTTGATGCTGTACAGGCCTGTGCTAGGGTGGCTGCCACTGGGCTGAGGGATCAGAATTTATCTGACCATGTTAAGACAAGGATTTTAGATGCTCCTTTACAATCTGATGTGTTGTTTGGTTCTCCTGTTGAGGCAGTCTTAAAGAAAATGGAAGACAAGGCTAAGTCTATGCAGACTGTTAAAGATTTTTTGCAGGTTCAGCCTCCGAAGTTTAATAGAAATTGGCCTACCAAGGGGTGGACGATCCTTCTTATGATTCCCAGTCTAGGGAGTTCACCTGCACAGTCTTGGTGAGGGCAGGGTCAGTCCTTTCATAAACAGACCCAATGACTTTTCAGCTGCCAGAGCCTTCGACAGATGGGTATTGGATATCATACACCACGGTTACAGGTTTTATTTCATACCTTGCCTCCTTTCAAAGGCATGCCAGACGCTCCTCCTCAGCAAAGAATAGAGGCTCACAAGCATTTCTCTGTTACTCCAAATAGTCCCTATGCCAGAAGTGGGCCTAGGATTTTATTCTCGCCTGTTCCTAGTACCACAGAAAGGGAACACGTGGAGACCAATTTTGGATTTATCTATCCTCAGCACTTATCTGGACATTCCCAAGTTCAAAATGTTGACGTTACAACAGCTTTTACCTCTGCTGGGCAAAGATCATTGGATGGAGGCTTACCTTCATGTTCCTATCAGACTGAGTTGCAGCTGGGACTTCTCATTATCAGTTCTCTGCATTGCCCTTTGGCTTATCTAGAGTGTTCACGAAGTTCTGGCTCCAGTGATAGCTTTCTCAGGTTAAAAGGAATACAGATCTATCCTTATTTGAGCTTCTTCATCATTTGGAATATGTGATAGCAATGCTAAGATGCCTGGGGTATTCTGTGAGGACATGTGCTTTCTGGTCCCAGATGGCCTTTTTGACCCGACTCGACAAACAAAGAATCTTTCCCTTTACTTTCATCAACTGTCTCATCAGTCCAGGCTGACTGCAAGGACAGTCCTTCAAGCCTTGGGGTTCATGGCATCTTGTATTCTGGTGCTTCCCAATGCCAAACTGCATATGAGGAAGCTACAATGGTATCTCAAAAATGTATGGACACAGCACTGCCAGGATTTGGACACTGTCATTCAAATAATACCTTGCATTCAAAAGGAATTGTTGTGGTGGGCTCAGGAATGTCACCTAAACACAGATGCCTCAGACAAAGCTTGGGGAGCTCATCTGAATGGAAAGTGGATACAAGACAGAGTGGCCTGCCAGACTTCAACATCTACATATCAACTTGAAAGAGATGTTAGCAGTCCAGTTTGCATTAATAGCTTTCAAGGATTTACTTCTTCCAGGGCAGGTGTTGATTCTAACAGACAACACAACTGTCATGTGGTACATCAACAAGCAGGGGAACACATTCTTATCCTCTATGCAGGCAAGCAATGATTTTGTGGGAGACTGCTCTCAGTTTACAGCTAAATCTTCAGGCAAGGTTTCTGCCGGGAGCACAGAACAGTGGAAATTGGATCCTCATGTATTTCAGAAATTGACAGTGTCATGGGGAACCCAGATAGATCTGTTCGCTTCTCCACTAAACCACCAGCTGCCAAAGTTTTGCACGAAAAGGTTTCATCCCACAGCTTGGAAAGTGGATGCTCTTTCTTTCAATTGGAGCCATCTTCATGTGTATGCCTTTCCACCTCTGCCTCTCCTCCCAAAGGTACTACTAAAGGCCAGACAGGACAAGCCAAGGATGATTTTGATAGCTCCAGATTGGCCTCGACAGCATTGGTACCCATTACTGAGAAGCAGCCTCCATGGCCTTTGCCGATTCCACACCTGTTGTCTCAGGAGGACAGTCATTTGCTCAATGTCAAGCTTCACTCTCTGCACCTAACAGCCTGGCATATTCTGTTTTGAACCATAGTGGGTCTCAACTTCCACAGCAAGTTTTGAATGTTATTTTGGAAGCTAGAGGCCTAGTACAAGGAAAGTAAGATAAATGGAAGAGATTTTTATTTTGGAGCAAAGGATTTTTGATGTTTCTGAGCCTAATTTAAGTGTGGCTCTTCAATATCTTACTGAGTTACTGGACAAAGGTTTGTCCTTCTCTTCTATTAAGGTTCATGCTGCAGCAATTTCTGCTCACTATGATTGTGACCCACCTTTGTTTTCTCATCCTTTCTGCAATCAATTTCTTAGAGCGGCAAGAATATAACCCCCATATAGAGCTCCTACTCCTGCTTGGGATCTCAATTTTGTGTTGGAGAAACTCACTCTACAACCTTTTGAGCCTGCAGCTACTACCGAGTTGAAATTTTTATCATGGAAGACTGCTTTTTTGTTGGCCATTACCTCTGCAAGAAGGGTTTCTGAATTGCAGGCCCTTATGGCGGTTGAGCCTTTCTTAATTTTCTAATCCTTCCTTTATGCCTAAAGTGGTTTCTAGTGTGGCTTTAAACCAAACTATTCATTTGCCTACTTTTTATGCAAATCCTCAAAATAAAGGGGAAAAGATTTTGCATACTTTAGATGTACACAGGCAGTTGAGATATTATTTGGACATGACTAAAGGGTTCAGGCAGTCTCAGCAGTTATTTGTTTCATTTGCTTTGGGTTCTCAGGGCAAGCCTGTGTCAAAACAAACTATTTCTAAGTGGATTGGGTTTTGCATTGCTTTCTGTTATTCCCATCATGGCAAGGAGATTCCAGCTGGGATTAGGCCTCATTCCACTAGGGCTACTGCCACTGACAGCTTTTAAGGGGTGGCAACTAAAGATATTTTGGAGGCAGCTACTTGGAGTTCAGTAGGCATTATCACCTTCCACTTTATTCTAAATCTAGGGCTGGTTTTGCCACTGCTATTTTGCAGGGCATTTTGGCAGCTCCTGCTTCTATAGTTTTGCCATCCTCCCTTACCTCTGCTTTGGGATTCTGCCCAAGTGTAAGGACTGCAGCAATGTGAGATGAAGAACATAGTACAGTTTTGTACCTACCATAAATGTAGATGTTCAAGATCCACATTGCCTCCTGTTACCTCCCTCCTTCCCCTCTGTAGTTGAGGCGGTTGTGTGGGTTGTCATTCTGGTGTATATTGTATATATTGTACATATTTTTAGTGCAAGGTTGGTTGGTTGGTTGTTTGCTGTCTTTTGGTTTTGACCTTTATTTTTAGGGTCTTCTGACATCTGGGGCAAGAAAAGACTGAGGATATCATGCGCATTTGTACCCTGACGTCCTGATGTCAGTCAAATGCGCCTTGACCGACGTCAGCCTTATACTTTGATATTCGGGCCGACCGAGGACAGCGGACTACCCAAGTGTAAGGACTGCAGCAATGTGGATCTTCGAACATCTACATTTATGGTAGGTACAAAACTGTACTTTTCTCAGAGGGGCTAAGAATATAAGACCCCCCAGAAAACCTCCAACGCCAGCTTGGGACCTCAACTTCGTTTTAGAAAAATTAACACTGCCTCCTTTCGAACCAGCCTTCCCAGCAGAACTACAGTACTTGTCATGGAAAACCGCTCTGTTGCTGGCTATCACCTCAGCATGCAGGGTCTCAGAACTACAGGCACTTATGGCAGTGGAACCTTTTATCATTTTCCATCAGGACAGAGTCTCTCTACGAACTAACCCTACCTTTATGCCAACGGTAGTATCCAGTGTGGCTTTGAATCAGACCATTCATTTACCCACCTTTTATCCAAACCCCCAGAATAAAGGAGAAAGACTCCTTCACTCTTTGGACATTCACAGACAGCTACGTTACTATTTGGATAAGACAAAGACCTTCAGAAAAACTGACCAACTCTGTATCCTATGCTGCAGGTTCACAAGGAAAGGCTATTTCAAAACCGACCATCTCCAAATGGATAGCACATTGTATCCACTTTTGCTACTCGCACCATGGGAAAGCAGTGCCTGTTAATATTAGGTCCCATTCTACCAAGGCTACAGCAACCTCAGCAGCCTTTCTCAGGGGGGGTTCCAACCAAGGACATTCTAGAGGCAGCTACTTTGAGTTCAGTGCACACCTTTACCAAGCACTACCACCTTCCATTATACTCAAAAACCAGAGCTGGTTTTGCCACTGCAGTTCTGCAGGGCATCCTAGCTTCACCTAACCCAGTTTAGTACCAGCCACCCATCCATAGGTTTGGGATTCAGCCTTTGTGTGATGACTGCAGCAGTATAACTAGATGAACATAGTACAGATGTTCTTCATCTCACATCGCTGCAGTCATAACCTGTGGGTAGTCCGCTGTCCTCGGTCGGCCCGAATACCAAAGTATTAGGCTGGCGTCTGTCATGGCGCTCAGATCTGACGTCAGTGCGCCATGGTATTAAAGCGCATGACCGACGCCATATCCTCAGTCTTTTGCCGCATGGTCCAAGCAGAAGCAGCGCTTGTGCGCTGCTCGACGCTCTGAAATTTTCGTATTCTGAGTTTCAGACCGAAACCAAGTTGGGCTAAGTACCCCGTTGGGGAATATTTTTGTTTTTTCTTGCCTCAGTTAATTCTGGATGTCAGAAAAAGTGAATAATTGTATTTCTTGTGGGAAACAGATACCAACGCCCGCTACCGCTAAGAAGCGCAAAGAAAAATCGTTAAGGTCCAAGCAGGATGAGTCGTCCGTTCCGGACGCCGGTTCTTTAGAAACTACGGTGGAATCTGTAGATCCAGCCGAGGTTTCAGCTGAGTCTCGGGGGGAGACATTAATTATGCAAGATGTGGCCTCTCAGGAGTCAGGTCAGGCTGAGGGGGCCTCTCAGGTTGCTGTTCTCCCTTCTTTGCCTAAGGTGGTTAGGCCTTCTCCTTCTGTCTCTAAGGTACCTTCCAAGGTCAGGCCTGGTTTGCCTTCCACAGGTGTCAGTCATAGTTCTGCAGGTTCTGTGCCTAAAAAACACATGCTTAAAATGGCAGAAGATTTAATTTCCCTAATCAGGGGTTCTTTGCCCCCTCCAGATAAGAGGCCTAGGGTGGAGCCAGAGGTGGAAAGTTTGGCTGAAGACATTCAGGATTTTCCTCCTTATTCTGATTCAGACGCAGAGGATTCCAGTCCTTCTGCTTCTCCTCCAGAGGATTTTTCTTTCAGAAACCCTGCATTCTATGAGGGAGCATTTTAAATGGGAAGGTCAGGATTTCTCAGATTCCCGAAAGAGGCTTAGGGAATTTTTGTTTTTACCACAACATCGGCCCTTGGCTATACCTCCTGTTTTGGATGTTGTTCAGGATGTTTTCTCTGAGGCTTCCCTTAATCCAGACTCTTTGCCTCCTGCGCCAGTTAAACCAGATAGGTATTGGTGCCTGAGGCTCATAAAATCTGTATAAGAGCCCAAGGGCTGACCCAGAAACTATTAGCCAGGGACCTAAGGGTGTCAGGGCTTCTGTTGTAAAGAATCCAGTTCCTATGGATAAAGATTCTAGAGCTTTGGATAGGTGGGGTAAGAAGGTGTATACCTCTTCCACTTTAGCAATGAGGGCTTTGAATTGCCAGTTTCATATGTTGAAGTACCAGAATTTTCTCCTTACTCAGTTAAAATCTAAGGCGGGCAATCATTTCCTCAATGTCAGGATCCAGTCCCTGCATCTAACAGCCTGGCATATTCTGTTCTAGAACCTGGAGGGTCGCAGCTTCCTCAATAAGTTTTGAATGTTATTTTGGAGGCCAGAAGGCCTAGTACAAGGAAAGTTTATGCTGATAAATGGAGGAGATTTTTTATTTGGAGCAAAGCAAAAAGCTTTGATGTTTCCAGGCCAGATTTGAGTGTTTCTCTTCAATATCTTACAGAATTATTAGACAAGGGTTTGTCTTTCTCCTCTGTAAAAGTTCATGCTGCAGCCATTTCTGCTCGCTATGACCCACCATTATTCTCTCATCCTTTGTTTAAGCAAGTCCTTAGAGGGGCAAAGAACATAAGACCCCCGCGTAGAGCTCCTACTCCTTCCTGGGATCTCAATTTTGTGTTGGAAAAACTTATTTACCTCCTTTTGAACCTGCAGCTACGTCTGAGTTAAAGTTTTTGTCTTGGAAGACTGCTTTTTTGTTGGCCATTACGTCTGCTAGAAGGGTATCTGAATTACAGGCTCTAATGGCAGTGGAACCCTTCCTAATTTTTTCATAAGGATAGGGTATCTCTGCGTACTAACCCTACTTTTATGCCTAAAGTGGTTTCAAATGTGGCCTTGAACCACTCTATTCATTTGCCTACTTTTTATGCAGATCCCCAAAATAAAGGGGAGAAAATTTTGCACACTTTGGCAGTTGCGTTATTTGAGCAAGACTAAAGGGTTCAGACAGTCTCAACAGTTTGTTTCTTTTGCTTTGGGCTCTCAGGGGAAACCTGTTTCAAAACAAACTATTTATAAGTGGATTGGCCATTGTATTGCTTTTTGTTATTCTCATCATGGTAAGGAGATTCCGGCTGGAATCAGACCTCATTCCACTAGGGCTACTGCCACTTCTACTGCTTTTTTAAGGGGGGGGGTAGCTACTAAAGATATTTTGGAAGCAGCTACTTGGAGTTCAGTGCACACTTTTTCTAAACATTACCATCTTCCTCTTTATTCCAAATCTAGGGCTGGATTTGCCACTGCAGTCTTACAGGGCATTTTGGCAGCTCCCAATGCTTTATGATTTTGCCAACCTCCCTTTACCTTTGCTTTGGGATTCTACCCACAGGTTGACTGCAGCAATGTGAGATGAAGAACATAGTACAGTTTTGTACCTACCATAAATGTAGATGTTCGAAGATCCACATTGCTGCAGTCCAATTTACCCTCCCTCCTTCCCCTCTGTAGTTTGGAGTGGTTGTATGGTTTGGGTTGTGGTTGTTATTTGTACATGGCTTTTGGAAGTTTTTCTATTTTTGTCTGTGGCCTTTCTTTTTAGGGCCTTCTGACATCTGGGGCAAGAAAAGACTGAGGATATGACGTCGGTCATGCGCTTTAATACCATGGCGCACTGAAGTCAGATCTGAGCGCCATCACCAACGCCAGCCTAATACTTTGGTATTCGGGCCGACCGAGGATAGCGGACTACCCACAGGTTATGACTGCAGCAATGTGGATCTTCGAACATCTACATTTATGGTAGGTACAAAACTGTACTTTTTGTACCTACCATAAATGTAGATGTTAGAGTGTATATACTGCTGCAGTCCAGGTTACCCTCCCACCATCCCCTCTACATACCAGGGTGTTAGTTATAACTCCATGTACATCAATCTATTGGATGCATGTCTGTATGGTGCATTTGCTAACAGCTAGTACTGTTAATCTACTAAGGTATTTTTGCATAGTTATTTGTATTGCCTTCCTAGCTGGGGGCACCTGACATCTGGGGCAAGAAAAACTGAAGAAAATGGCGTTGGCTGCCTCTCTTATCCCCCTGTCGCACTGACGTCAGGGAAGAAGCGACGACAACCATCATATCCAATCAGAGACAGTAATCAGAGACTATCAATGTGCAACTAACAGTGGGTAAAACTGCCTTCCAGTTTATAGCCTGCTACAGACCACCCTCCCAAACCCAGGAACCCCACTCGGCCTTCCTGAGAACACTGGAAAATATGAAGGTCTCTCCAAACACCATTGTATTGGGCGACTTCAACTACCCAAACATAGACTGGGAGCATTACTCTAGCTCCAACACCCTAGCCCAAAGGTTCCTAGAATTTATAAACTCAAATGCTATGGAACAACTTGTCACCACTCCCACAAGAGGGAAAACATACTGGACCTGATCATCACCAACATGGGGACTCTATGCTCCAGACCAGAAGTGTATCCCTCACTGGTAAGATCAGACCATAAACTAATCTCACTGGATATTCACATCCCGACCCCACCTCCTGCCCAGAAAACCACAGTGAAAAACTTCTCTAAAGCAAATTTCACACTCCTCAAAACTGAGGTGGAATCCTTCAAAGCCCCCGGGCCTGTGGAAAATACGGCCCAGACCACAGAATCCTTTATAAACGCATTCTATGAACACCTTCAGGAATGCATGGATCATGCGATCCCAAATAAAACCAAGACCCAATCCTCCAAAGGCAGACGTCCTGTCTGGTGGACTCCAGCCATAAACAAACTATACAATAGAAGGAGGAAGCTACTAAATGATGGAGCAAAATCCCCAAAAGGGAAGGCATCACTGATCAGTATTAGCAAAAAAACTACGGGCACACATAAAATTGTCTAAGGCCAGCTTCGAGAGAAAAATTGCACAGGACACTAAGGATAATCACAAGGCTTTCTTTAGTTAAGTTAGGAACCTGGGTGGTAATTCCCAGATATGCTCAGAATTAGTCGAAAATGACAAAAAATTCACCGAACCCACAGACATTGCCAACATCCTAGCTGGCAGGTTCAGTGCAAACATGTCCTTCAAGGATGCATCTGCAGTCATAACATATGGGTTGTCCTGCCTCAGGCAGCCCTTCGGTCGGCCGGATTCCAAAGTCTGGGTCTGGCCTCGGCTGATGTCGCGCTTTCCCCGATATCAGAGCTTCTGGGGTATAAAAGCATCAGCCGACGCCATCTCCTCCCCCCTCCCCACCAAAAGGGCAAATATCTATCCCAGAAGAGTGCTGCCCCCCTGACATCTCAGATGCTCAGGTAAGAGCCGCCCTCTCCAAAGCAAAAAACACAGCATCAATGGGACCAGACGGTGTCCCGGCTGCGCTACATGAACTCCAAGAAGAGCTAAACCCAAACATAAAACTACTGTTCAGTCTCAGCCTTACTACAGGATATGTGCCCAAAGAGTGGCGTACAGCAACAGTGGTCCCTCTCCATAAAGGTGGTGCCTCAACGGATCCTGGAAACTATCGCCCCATAAGCCTGACTAGCTTGGTCTGCAAAGCTATGGAAAGGATCATCATGGTCTTCATAAATCAAGATATTGGGGACCTACAAACACTGGATCCTACCCAGTTCGGCTTTATTAAGGGCAGATCCTGCCTCTTAAACCTGGTTGATTTCTTTGAAACAGTCACTGAGGCCATTGACGAGGGGAGGGTGGTCCACACAGCCTACCTGGACCTCGCAAAACCCTTCGATACAATACCCCACTCGGGCATTATAGATAAGCTCACCAGCTTAAATATAAACCCCTATGTCACTAGATGGATTGCAAATTGGCTCAAGGACAGAACCCACATGGTTAGAATTGCTGGAGCCATGTCAGACTCCAAACCATTTACAAGTGGTGTCCCACAAGGCTCAGTCCTGGGACCTCTCTTGTTCGGTATATATTTCTTGGAGGTACAGGCCAACACAGAAGGACTGTGGCTGACCAAGTTTGCAGATGACTGCAAACTGGGTGCCATAATCGACTCTCCAGCCGACACAAGCATCCTCCAAAAGGGCCTCATAGAAACAGACAACTGGTGCCAGAGCCATGGCCTCAAGCTAAATGCCAAAAAGTGTATAGTCATCCCCTTTGGCAAAAAAAGTGCCCACAAATTACCACATAGGTGGTAATCCATTAAGTACAGAAGAAGTAATTAGGGACCTGGGGACCCAAGTTGATAGCAATCTGTCATTTGACAACCACGTGGCCAAAGTGGTTAGAAAAACATTTTATATAGCCCACCTAATCATGAAGGGATTCACATCTAGATCAGGGGAAGTCATCGTGCCTCTTTACTCATCCCTCATCAGGCCCATAATTGAGTACAATGCCCCTTTTGGGATGTACCTTACCAGACACCTGCAGCATGTCCAACCTGGAATTAATGGACATGCTGCACCTCAGAAAATCCAAATCCCATCGAGCTACGCGCTCGAGAGACTTGAACCTCAGCACTGAAATAAATAGGACATGCTGGAGGGACAGATTCATAACCCAGAGGCTCCCTTCACTCTGGAATAAAATCCCAGTCCAGGTTAGGCAGAGTCCTTCATTGACCCTCTTCAAGAGGAATCTTGATGAGTGGATGGGAGATCGTAGGTTTACCCCGGGTATCACTTCTGTGTCACTGTTAGACAGAGGCACAGTATACTAACCTCGAAAAAGGGCATAGCAAAATAAATTTAAAATGGGTGGCGAAAGCCAAACACATTCTGGCTAGGCTTATAAATGCCCTAGGGCAGATGGCCTAGTATGAACCTATGAACCGACGCCGGACCAAGACTTGGAATTCTGCTAACTGCGGGACTGCCTGACTGCAGGATAACCCAAGTGTGATGACTGCAGCAGTATATACACTCTAACATCTACATTTATGGTAGGTACAAAACTGTGCTTTCTGGTTGTTGGTTTCATAACCAGAAAGGGGGAATGCCAGTGCGGTGGACAGTTTCCCCATAAAGATAATCATGAGCAGTGTACATTCTGTTTAAGTGCATCCCACAACCATACATCTTGTGAGCTTTGCCCAAGCTTTCGTCCCTAAGATGTTGCATAGTTGGCTTTCTTCCCTAGCTATTTACTTGAATAACTGACTTAAACTGTTGGCTAAAGACACTAAGGAAGGATGTTCCCAGTCCAAGAGTTGGCCATCTATTAAGAAAGCAACCTACAAAGCTTGGTCAGATTCTTCACCTGTACTGTTTCCACTGGACAGCTGTCTTGACGCTAGAGAAAGCGAATTGTCCCGTTCCCTTGTATTTCTCTGCTGTTACTGCTTTGGAGGCTGGCATGGATGTGACTTTATGCACGTACATGTAGACCTTGCAGACGTCCACCTCTGCACATGGGGAACCACAAGTAATTACCAAAGAGCCTAGGGGTGTTCTCAGATACGAGTGAGGGAAGAGGTTCGATTACAGTAAGTGTCGTCTGGGGGTCAGATCCTCCTAAGCTGTAGATCACCGAGTGTATATATGCCTTTAAGAAGCTATCCAAGGGCTTGCACTAGAGTGTAAATACTGAGCACATGTGAGCCTGACTGCCATTTTGCAATTAGCTGTTGAGATGCAAGCATGTATGTTTGTAAGCTGTTTATTGGGTAGTTCGTATTTAATGGTGCTGCTGTCCATCCTGATGTTTGTATGTATTAAAGCATCAAAATGAAACCCCGTGCCTTCTCATTAGTTGTTAGAGATGAACTTGCAACATGCCAGAAGTGGCGTGTCTAAAGGACATGGCCTCAGAACTGGCATATCTAAGAGGACATGAATTTACAAGAAGCATACCGAAGGGGCATGAGGTCAGAAACTGCTTGGGTAAAACGAGTTAAAACACTTGTTTAGATGCTGGTGGAATTTAAAGGAGTGGTTCATTTCCAAAATGTGTATACTTCACAAAACGTGTCAGAAACTAATTTGGCATTAAAGCTTGCTCAGCACCATTTCTTTTCGAATAATATAAATCGAAGCATACAGAACATTTTGAATAATTTTGCATAAGCAAATGTACGATATTGATAAAAATTTTTAAATTACTATGGAAAATGTTTAAAGTCCTAATTGCATAAACCAAATAAAATAAAAGGAAACTGCATTTTCGCAAAGCATATGTATTTTTGTGTTAAGCAAAGATATCAGAGTTATCAGAAGTGTATAAAGTGTTCGCATGTTTGGTGCACTGTTATAGTAAAGCTGTTTTGCAAATACAACCATTACAGGGCATACTTAGAAAAGTACAGTCATGGCAAGACATGTTTCGCAAAGTAAAGTATTTCAAAGAGTTTGTTGTGCATTTGAATGTTACACTCTCACAGCACTATTTGTATATAATTACAAGGGCCACATTTTCAGTGTAAAATTTTTTTAGACATTGGTAGCACACAGCAGAGATGTTTAAACAAAAAGTAAGGGCTTTCGTGGATGGACTCCGCTTCAGACTAACAATGAATTAAACCAACTTCACATTTAAAAAGTCTATCTAATCATAGACCAACCAATAAGGGCAAAACCTTAATCATGCAATAAAGCATTAAAGTGCTAGTACAATGTATTGTATACAAACATCAAATCCTACAGCGCATATTCATATCCCAACCCATAAAAAGCAAAACTTTAGTCACTCAAGGGAACAATAAAGTGCCAGTGCAACATATAAATGAGTTCATCTTCCCAAAAGTTGTTATTGGTCTTTCGGCTTTTTCCCGGTTAGGGGTCGCCACAACGGAACTCTGGTCCGCTAATGATTGGCAGTAGATTTTCATGAACAACGAGGTGCCAGCCCGACATCCAACCTTCAACGAAGGCATGCCCATTTACGCATGTCTTTCGACCGCCCACCCAACCGCAGGGAGGACATGCAGACTCAACACAGAAGGCACTCCTGCCGAGAATCGAACGGGAGAACCTCTTGCTGTGAGGCAACAACACTACCGCTGCACCACCACGGATTCCCATCTTCCCAAAAGTATGGCATTTATTTAAAACACATTAAAACATATATATTATAAATAAAAACATTGATATATATATATATATATATATATATATATATATATATATGTAAATAAGTCTAACTTGTATTAAATGCATAAAAATAAAAAATAATGGTATACATTTGCATATGTGTACATAATTACTTAAATACACGCATATGTGAAATGTGCATATAAATCTATACGCACACTTCATAGGTTGGTACTAGGCTATCAGCCCTAGGGCCTATACAAGCCTAGCTATAACAATGCCCTGGCTATTTCTTCCCACACCATTTACTTCCCTGGACCCCTGTCCAGCAGGGCGACCGACGTGATCCCCAGGGTGAATTTCCTTTCTCCCATCCAATCATCAAAGTTCCTTTTGAAGAGGGCCAAAGAGGCACTCTGCTTGACATGTATGGGCAGTCTATTCCAGAGTCTGGGGAGTCTCTGGGTCAGGAACCTATCCCTCAAGCATGTTTTGTTTATTGTGATGACAACGTTTAGATCCCTGGAGCGTGTGGCCCTGTGGGATTGGGATTTCTTTGTGTAGCATGTCCAACAGCTCTGGGTTTGACATGGCCTTGTATGTTAAGCAGCGATCGCCTCTGAGTAGATGATATGCATTGCAGTGGTTAGTGTTTTAAACTCTGGGCTTTCAGGAATGGCTTCAATGATATTTTACTATTAAGACCATGTGGTCTGTCCACTTGAAGCTTTAATATCCATTCCTGTTCTACAGCTTCTGTTTGATTATTTAAATCACCCCCTCTCTTGTTCATATGAATTGACCAACACAAAAAATTTAAAACTGTCCTGAACCTTCAGTTTTAACATGCATAGCAAGTGCATTGCTCTCCTTCGTATTCCTTATGTCCCTCATATGCTTCAATATTCTATCTTTAAATATGCAATGTCTTGCCTATATTGAAGGCATAACAGATAACACAGAAACTAAAGTATACCACATTCTTTGTCTGACAGTCAGCATAAAAGTTTATATCAATTTTAAACCCCTTCTGTGGTTGTATAAACTGCCCTCCAACATAAATATGGGAGCATGCCATGCATCTTCTACATATATATGTGCCTAATCTGTCTGAGCAATTATATTGATGTGCTCCTGTAGACTTGTAGCAGAGTTGTCTTTTTAAGAACCTATTATTTTTAAAGGTAAAGCGAGGTTCATCTCCTATCACTCCATTAAGTTCTTTGACGTTTGATAAAATATCCCAGTTATTTTTTACCACGTCACATACTAAGTTTATATCACTGGCATATGTGAGTGGCATCCTTAGCATCTATTTATATTACCGGTGAAATGTGCATTTATTTCATTACTATTCATTAATCCAGTTTGTATCATTCCTGTAGTACTATAATAAGGTTTAGATCTGTCAAGTCTTTCATCCCATGCTAGCTATATCTGTCTATCAATGTCACATTCTTTGTAGCCTCTCATCATAAATTCTTGTTTTAAGCTAGATAGTGCTGCATGTAGAGTGATATCATCATTGTGCAAATGCATAATGCGATATACCTGCCCTTTCAAAACATTCATCTTAGTATGTTTGGGATGCATGCTTCCATTTTGGAGCAGTGTTTTTCATAACTGGTTTCCTGTACAGTTCAGTGGACACCTGATGAAATATACCTCTCTCTTCACCTTTACGTCCAAAAAATCAATTTCACGATCAGAATATTTAAAGGTAAATTTAAGGAAAGGGGTGACATTATTGATGTACATAAAAAAAATTATTTTAACCATTCTGTACCGTGCCATAAGAGGAAAATATCCATAAAGCGCTTGTACCAGACAATAGACTCAGCAAATTCATTATTATTAATCACATGGCTGGTTTCCCATTGTACTAGTTATAGGTTGGCGTAGATATTGGCACCGGCCGTGCCCATGGCCACGCTAACCTTCTGTATATAGTGCTTCTCACCAAATATAAATATATTATTCTCCAGAATAATTTCCAGTAATGCACATACAAGATTAATTTGATCTGCAGACATATCCTTAGTACATAAAAAGTTCCTAACATTCTCAATACCCCAGTCATTTGGGATAACTGTGAACAAGGACTCAACATCTGAAGTGATAAAACAATAAGGGTCACCAGGCATTTCAACATGTGTGCCCAACACTACAAGGAAACCCTTTGTGTCTTTTAACACTAGGACATTCTCTCAAAATGGGGTGTAAAGTATTTTCCACAAAGATTGAAAGTGGTTCTGTGGCCCATCCTCTGCTGGATACTATAGGACGCATTGGAGGGTCATCTATCCTTTTGTGAATTTTCGGTAGCCCATAAACAATCGGAATTACAGGAAAATCAACATTAAAATATTCAAACAAAGATTGTGAAATCAATCCTGTCAGATGTAAATCAAATATCAAAAACTGTATCTTAACTATAACTGCTTTGACTATAGTGGAGAATATTTCATGATAGGTGTCATCATTAAGTAGATCTAACATACCATAAATATAAGCATCTCTGTCCATAACAATCGCTCCCCTTTTGTCTGCTGGATGTATCTCAATACATATTAGAGCTTTTAAGTCTAAAAGTGCTTGTTTCTCTTTCGGTGACAAGTTGTAAAATCTACTATTATTTGCACCATCTGTTATCTGCTTTTCACATATTTTTACAAACCAGTCAATCATTGGATTACTGGGGGAGATGTATGTGCTTGGTTTCTTAAAAATACATTGACTCTGTGTATTTCCTTGAAAAATGTTTCTCAATGTCAGTGTCCTACCAAACATTTTAAGTTCTTTTAGAACATTAACAAGGTCAGTCTTCTGGGCTGGTATAAAACTCAAATCCTTATTCAATAAAGTCAGTTGTATTTCAATCGAAGGATAGGATGAAATATTAAATACTAGGCTTGTTTTGCCCTTTTTCCATTCCTCACCTGGTCGTCCACACTGTGTATCCGTCGTGGTGTTTTGCTGTTGAATGTATGGTTCTTGGATTTCCCCATCAGAGGGAGATCCAGGAGCCATACATTCAACGGCAAAACACCACGACGGATACACAGTGTGGACGACCAGGTGAGGAATGGAAAAATGGCGAAACAAGCCTAGTATTTAATATTTCATCCTATCCTTCGACTGAAATGCAAGTGACTTTATTGAATAGGGGTTTGGGTTTTATACCAGCCCAGAAGACTAATCTTGTTAATGTTCTAAAAGAACTTAAAATGTTTGGTAGGACACTGACATTGTGTATTTCCTTGAAAAATGCTTCTCAAGAGTCCATGTATTTTTAAGAAACCAAGCACATACACCCCCCAGTAATCCAATGACTGACTTGTTTTTAGAAATATGTGAAGATAACAGATAGATTTGCCATGAATGACAGTGCAAATAATAGATTTTACAACTTAACACCAAATGAGAAACTAGCACTTTTAGACTTAAAAGCTCTAACATGTATTGAGATATGTCCAGCAGACAAAGGGGGAGGGATTGTTGTTATGGACAGAGATGCTTATATTTATGGTATGTTAGATCTACTTAACGATGATACCCATCATGAAATATCCTCCACTGTAGTCAAAGCAGTTATAGATAAGATACAGTTTTTGATATTTGGTTTACATCTGACAGGACTGATTTCACAATCTTTGTTTGAATATTTTAATGTTGATTTTCCTGTAATTCCGATTGTTTATGGGCTACTGAAAATAGTTGACCCTCCAATGCATCCTATAGTATCCAGCAGAGGATGGGCAACAGAACCACTTTCAATCTTTGTGGAAAATACTTTACGTCCCATTTTGAGAATGTACTACTGTGTTAAGACACAAAGGATTTCCTTGTAGAGTTGGGCACACATGTTGAAATGCTTGGTGACCCTTATTGTTTTTTCACTTTAGAAGTTGAGTCCTTGTTCACAATTATTCCAAATGACTGGGGTATTGAGAATGCTAGGGTCTTTTTATGTACTAAAGATATGTCTGCAGATGAAATTAATCTTATATGTGCATTACAAGAAATTATTTTGGAGAATATATTTGGTGAGAAGCACTGTATACAGAAGGTTGGCGTGGCCATGGGCATGGCCTGTGCCAATACCTACGCCAACCAATCACACTAGTACAATGGGAAACCAGCCATGTTATTAATAATAATGAATTTGCTGAGTCTATTGTCTGGTACAAGCGCTTTGTGGATGATATTTTCCTCTTATGGCATGGTACAGAAGAACGGTTAAGAGTTTTGTGTACATGTCACCCCTTTCCTTAAATTACCTATAAATATTCTGATAGTGAAATTGATTTTCTGGACGTAAAAGTGAAGAGAGGTTTATTTCATCAGGTGTCCACTGAACTGTACAGGAAACCAGTTCGGAAAAACACTGTGCTCCATAATGGAAGTATGCATCCTAAACAAACTAAGATGAATGTTTTGAAAGGGCATGTATATCGCATTAGTTTGCACAATGATGGTGATATCACTCTACATGCAGCACTATCTAGCTTAAAACAAGAATTTGTGATGAGAGGCTACAAAGAATGTGACATTGATAGACAGATATTATATAACTAGCATGGGATGAAAGACTTGACAGATGTAAACCTTATTATAGTACTACAGGAATGATACAAACTGGAATAATGAATAGTAATGAAATAAATGCACATTCCACAGGTAATATAAATAGTGAGATGCTAAGGGTGCCACTCACGTATGCCAGTGATATAAACTTAGTATGTGACATGGTAAAGAATAATTGGGATGTTTTATCTAACGTCAAGGAACTTAATGGAGTGATAGGAGATGAACCTTGCTTCACCTTTAAAAATAAGTCCTTAAAAAGACCATTCTGCTTTAAGTCTACAGGAGCACGTCAATATAATTGCTCAGACATATTAGGTGCATATATATGTAGAAGATGCATGGCATGCTCCCATATTTATGTTGGAGGACAGTTTATACACCCACAGAAGGGGTTTAAAATTGATATAAACTTTTATGCTGACTGTCAGACAAAGAATGTGGTATACTTTAGTTTCTGTGTTACCTGTTATGCCTTCTATATAGGTAAGAGAAATCAGTATTTAAAGATAGAATATTGGAGCATATGAGGGACATAAGGAATATGAAGGAGAGCAATGCACTTGCTATGCATGTTAAAACTGAAGGTTCAGGACAGTTTTAAATTTTTTGTGTTGGTTAATTCATATGAACAAGAGAGGGGGTGATTTAAATAATCAAACAGAAGCTGTAGAACAGGAATGGATATTAAAGCTTCAAGTGGATAGACCACCTGATCTTAATAGTAAAGTATCATTGAAGCCATTCCTGAAAGCCCAGAGTTTAAAACGCTAACCATTGCAATTAAGAATGTTTTTAATATTAGAGTTGTATACATATGCATTTTTATTTTGTTTATGCTTGTTCTATGCTAGCTGTTTAGAGCAATTGAGTATGCGTATAGATTTATATGCACATTTCACATGTGTATTTTAAGTAGATATGTACACCTATGCAAATCTATACTATTTTTTCAAGTATTTTTATGCATTTAATGTAAGTTAGATTTATTTGCATCTTTTTATATATATATATATATATATATATATATATATATATATATATATATATATATGTGTGTGTGTGTGTGTTTTATATATGTTTTAATGTGTTTTAAATAGATGCCATACTTTTGGTAAGACAATCTCATGTTGCACTAGCACTTTATTGTTCCCTTGAGTGACTAAAGTTTAGCTTTTTATGGTTTGGGATACGAGTATGTGCTGTAGGATTTGATGTTTGTATATAATACATTGTACTAGCACTTTAATGCTTTATTGCATGATTAAAGTTTTACCCTTATTGGTTGGTGTATGATTAGATAGACTTTGTAAGTGTGAAGTTGGTTTAATTCATTGTTAGTCTGAAGAAGTGAAGTCCATCCGCGAAAGCGCTTACTTTTTGTTTAAATAAGCATCTCTGCTGTGTGCTACCAACGTCTAAAAATAATTTACAAGTTTGATACCTGCAAGTCGTTGGCTGCTTAATCCGGTATACAGTATATTTCTTTATTTCTTATGCACTTTTTCAGTGTGTGTGTGTGTGTGTGTGTGTGTGTGTGTGTGTGTGTACTGTGTGGTCTTGGCAGACTGATTTCGAAAATCTAGTGCACTTGTGTTTGACAGTAATATTGCTGAGAACTGGAGAGTGTTTGAGCAAGAGTACAACATTTTAATACAAGCTGCATTTTCCGATAAAGATGACTGTACAAAGGCATTTATTCTACTTAATTTAGCTGGGTCATAAGCCATAGAAAGGGAACGCTCATTTGTGTATGTACCTGCTGTCTATACCAGAGAGGGGGAAACGGTCATATTGTACCGGCTATGTCAATGGAGGTCCCAGAATGTTTAAAATGTAGATTTAGAGAAATGTGTAACCCCCAGGCAAATGTTACAATGGAAAGGCACTTATTTTACAGAAGGGATCAAAGATCTGGTGAAACTTTTGCAGCATATATAACTGACATGAGAAATAAAGCTAAAATGTGCATATTTAGTGACTTAAGGGATGAGTTGATAAAGGACAGACTTGTGTGGTATAAAAGATAATGCTGTGAGAGTTTGCTTCGTGACAGTGATTTAACTTTGAGTAAGGCCATTGAGATTTGTCAGATACACAAGCTCACAGAAAAGCACACTAATATGCTTACAAATGTGAGCAGCTCTAGAAGGCACAGTGATAAAGTTGATGTTGATAGTATGCAGCACGTAGTTAAACGAGGCCCCAGCACATGGCAGCTGTAACCCCTGCAACACTCACTGGTGAACCCCAGAACTTTCTAACACATTCTAGACTTTGCACAGTCTCAGTGAAGTATGAGTGAGTCAGCAAACTCAAAGCATGGGCCCAACCTAGTTTCATTGCCAGCTGTAGCAATTGTGGTGGTAGTCATGAACCTAAAAGGGGAAAAGTGTTTAGCTTTTGGTCAACAATGCCACAAATGCAGTAAATGGAATCATTTCAAAAGATTTTGTAAATCAAAAGAATGTGGGTGCTCTTTTATTAAAAGGGGAACATTTTAAGAAACAAGTTGATCAGTTAGAAAGCTATGGCGTGGAGTTGCTGCCTGCTCTTTGTTGATTGCATGTCAGTGCTTCATGAAATGGTCAATGCAGTAGATTTAAAGGCAAAAAAGGAAGTATTTTGTACTGTTCGGATAAATGGCAAAACCCATAGTGCTCATAGCTGACATAGGTTCCAAGTGTAATGTTGTGTCCGCGGAAACATTTACTAGTGTGTGTAAAGGTGAAAGGCTTGATGTGGCAAGGTGTACGAAACTTGTTTATGGAGGTGAAGAAATTCAGACTGAAGGCTCAGTAGTGATTTCCTGTTGCTTCCAGCAGAGTGGAAGAGGTCACGACTTGTTTTGTGGTAAAGAGGCATGCTCAGTCATTATTAGGGCTCAGAGACTGAAAATGAGACTGCTTTGATTTGATAAAGAAGTCCACCATATTAGCTTAAAAGACCACTACAATTTTGTCCAGCACATTTTTTCTACCAATGCTGATCTCTTCCAAGACAGACTAGGTAAACTTCAAGTTGTGTACTCCATGAAGTTAGACAGAGAGGTCAGTCCAGTTGTCAGGCCAGCACGTAAATTTCCTATAGCCATGCAGGCAGGGTTGCCAGTCATCCCTGTTTTGAGCAGAACTGTCCCGAAATCAGCAACCCAATCCAGAGTCTATCACTGCCTGTTAAAATCTCGGCAAAACAGCTTCCGCTTTGTGATTTTTGATTGGCTCAGACTTCAACCTTTGCCTGATATCAAGGCTAGACTATTGGATGTGTCTCTGGATAATAAGCATTTGTTTGCTGGTACTGCTGCTGCCGAGTTGTTTTAAGTCCCTGCAAGAAACTGCTAAGCCCTTAAGGAATTGAAGCATATTTTCGATGTTATGTAGTCCAATCTCGCCTACATTCTTGCCCGTGGGTTCGGAGCTGAACCTCTGCTCTGACTCGGCCATACTCTAGCTCGAAGTCTTTCAGTTGGCTGGGCTAAAAAGGTATCCCATGCTGCACTGCTCCCTTTCTCCAGATCTTGTTTGCAGCTCATATAGCTCGTACGTGGTCTTGCTCTTGGCTGTGGCTAAGTATCACTTTTGTCTTGACAGTTTTTTGCTTCGAAAAAGCTATTTTCATAGCTGTGTGTTGTGTGTTTGTGTACTGGTCTAATATTTAGTAATAATTTTCTTCTGGTGGTATTGTCTCTTGTGGTGTCCTGCTAACTGTTCCTCTACGGGCTAGGCCCGTTTCAGTTAGAGGACCTAGTAGTCCACCCCTTCTTCTTCGTTGTTTGTTAGTAGGTACCTATCCCTCGGGCTAGGACCATTTAAGTTAGAGAACCTAGTCTTTCCTTGTGTTCCTGTTGAGACCGATTAAGTTAGAGGTCCTTTGTAATTGTCTGGTTTTGCTTACTTCCCGCGCTTTATATATTAACGGTTGATCGTTATCGGTTGTTTTCTCATGTCTAAGGATAAGAAAGAGCATAAGCCCTCAGGCTTTAAGAAGTGTACTAAATGTGGTTATAAGATGTCGATCACTGATGGACACTGTGTTTGTCTGGGGGCTATTCACCTCCAGGAATCTTGTACTTTTTGCCATGCATTTAGCCCGTGCGTTCTTCAGTAGAGGAAGAACAAACTAATTTTGAAAGGACTTTTGAAACCCTCCTTCGAGGAGGATTTGGGAAGGGCTTCTAGCTTCAAGTCCTCTCCCTCTAAGACTAAAGCTTCTAAGGCAAAAAAGTGTTCTCTGGCTCCATCTGTATCCTCGGAGCCTCCGGAGAAACTAGTTAAATCTACTGCAGCATTCTCTGCTCCACTGTCTTCGGAGCCGCAGGAAGTTAGTGCATTGACTGAATCTGCTTCGGCTCCAAATCCCTCGGAGCAGATTGCAGAGGTGCTAGTTTGGAGCCGGTCTTCAAATTTTAGGCCGTTCTCTCCTCCTCGTAGGTCTCCTTCAGAGAGGTCTAGATCTCCTTCCTTATCTTCTAGGTCCTCCAGGACTCTTTCAGATGTGGATGTAGATAGTGGTGCAGCGACTGCTCCAGTCACCGGTACTGGCAAAATTGTTTTCGGGTCCAGCCCAGTCATCTCCAGAGCCTGTCACCCAACCAGCGTCGATACTTCCGATCAAATCTCAGCTTTCGGAGCCGGAGTGGTCGGCACTGTCTGATGTCCCTAGGTCGGCTCTGATGGCCCATCCTAGCTTATCGGCTCCAGCTTCAGCTCCGACCCCCGTCGACGGGGTCCAGGACTCATGGTTCCTCAGTCGGACTCGAGGGGGAGGCCTCAGGTCGCTTTTCGGCTCCTAGCCACCCTCTCTGTGCTTAGGCATGGGGAAGCCTGACCCCTGCTTCAGACCTTGTTCCTTCTGCTCCAAGGTCTTGCACGGCTGGTTGATCTTTGGAGCCGGGGGACCAGCTTTCGAGGCCATGCGGAGCGCACTGACCAGGTCCTCAGCGACATCATTCGGCATTGGCACTCTGTTCCCTCCAGCTCCGGTGTGGGTCTCTGATCGCCCTCTATTTTTCGACAGCGGAGACCCAAGGCCTCAGGGATACCCCCATGTGTGGTCCCCATATTTCTGAGGGCCCCTCAGTGTTTTTGCCTGAGGAGCCACCCAGAAAAAGAACATGCAAGAGAAAGCATATTAACTCCCAAGAGGAGTCCCTCACGTCAGACACCGCCCTCAAGGAATCTGAGGGGTACCCCAAGTCATCCTGTGAGGATGTCTCTTTCTCTGACATCCTGAAAATTTTGAAGCAGAGGGGTGACTGGTCCTCCAAAGCTCCCTCCGAGGAGGAGTTTGTGTTCCTGAAGGTCTTTGGGGCTCAGCCCTCCACCTCCTGGGTGTCCCCACCCTTCGAGCTTTTAGATCTGGTTTGTTGAAGGGTGCGGGAAACCCCTGACTCTGTGGAACCAGTCACAACAAATTCTTGTCTGCCCCTCTGGCAAAGAGTTTCTATCCAAGGGAGTTCCTGTAGATGCCATGGTGGTGGCAGCGGCCACCAAGAAGGAACTGGCTGACACATCGTCTACCGTCTATTCTCCTAACAAGGAGTCTAGGACCATGGACCGGTACGGGAAGCATATGTTTTCTTCAGCGGCCTTTACACTGTGGTCACTGAATTACTTCTCATTTTACATGGCTCCAAAGAGATCTGAAAGAGCTTGGAGATACTCTACAGGGTAACGTTTCTGATGCGTGGCTCAGGAGGTCAATGCTCAGATGTCTTCCCTCAACTCTATTGCTAACTCCTCCATGAGGCTGATCTCTTATGCAGCCGAAGGAGCGGGTAGGGCAGCAAGTTTGGGAGTTGCTCTTGGGAGACGCTCCTGGATGCGCCTCTGTAATTTCGTGGAGGCCTTCAAGTCTACGTTCACCAATGCCCCGTTTGATGGTTCCTCCTTATTCGGATGCAAGGTGAAGGACACTCTCACTAGGTGCGAGCAAGAGGGAAAAACTGAGTGCTGTGGGAGTCCGTTTTTCCCTACCCTCTAGGCCTTTTCCCAAGTACCAGAAGGGTGGGAAGATGTGGTTCAAACAATAGCAGAGGTTTTTTTCCATGACGCACAAGGTGAGTCCCCCTCCAGAGGCGCAGGGGAGGAGGTGGTAATTCTGGTAGACTCCGCCCTAGCGGCAGAGGAGGCCCACGTAACCAGGGTTCTCCCTACCAGCGCTCCTGATGAGAGGCCCAACTGTGCATTTCCGGAGCCAGTCGGGGGTCACAATTCACTATACACAGAGACCTGGCAAAGTATCACTCAGGACCGATGGGTATTAAAAATAGTTTCCGGAGGATATCGCACTCCCTTCTCTTCAGCTCCCCCTCCGATCAAAAAAATCCCAGATGTTCCACCCAATCAAAGGGATTCTGCAGCTTCAGAGGTTTTAAAGCTGCTAGAAAAAGGAGCCATCCAGCCTGTCCCCTCAGACCAGTTCGGATTAGGGACTTAAATCCAGATTCTTTTTGGTGCCGAAAAGGACAGGGGACCTCAGACCCATTTTGGATCTCAGCAGGTTGAACACCCATGTGAAGAAGTCAAAGTTCCGAATGGTCACGTTGCAATCTATTCTCCCATTGTTGGGAAAAGAAGTGTGGATGCGCTCCATTGACCTCAAGGATGCTTACTACCATATAAAGATGGACAGGGCATCCAGAAGTCATTTACGCTTCTGGCTGGGAGCCAGTCATTTTAAATTTCATGCCCTGCCCTTTGGTCTCACCACAGCCCCCAGGGTGTTTACCAAATGCATGGCAGTGGTAATGGCTCACTTAAGACGTCAGGGATTCCAAGTGTTTCCATACCTGGACGACTGGCTCCTTTCTGCCACCACCAGGCATCTACTCCTACAAACCAGAGACACCACGATCAAACTGTCAAAAATTAGGCATCACTCTAAATTGGGAAAAGGCCTGCCTTGTTGCCCTCGCAGCGTGTCACCTGTATAGGCCCCGACTTAGACACCGTGCTCATGAGGGCGCTTTTACCAGTAGAAAGGATTCAAAGTTTACAACAGCAGTTGTATGCATTACTCCCTTGGTAAGAGTGAAGGCAAGATTGATCCTCAAATTGTTGGGGACGATGGCTGCTACAATTATGCTGGTTCCTTTGGCGAGGCTACACATGAGGCTCCTTCAATGGCTACTCTTCGCCAAGTGGTCTCTACAACATCTTCCTCTTTCTCATCTCATAATCACAGACAGGTGCAAACAGGATCTGCACTGGTGGCTTCACACCAGCAACCTCAACGTGGAAAAACCCTTTGTTCCATCCCCTCCGGTTGCCACAGTGGCCACGGACGCCTCCCAGATAGGGTGGTGGGGGGGCATTATCTGGGCAGGACTGTCAAAGGCACGTGGCAGGAACACACGATGCATCTGCATATCAATGTCCTGGAGATGAGCAGTGCTACTAACGTTGCAAGCACTGCAGAGCTTTCTTCCTATCAGGACAATTGCGATCCACACGGACAATATGTCGGTGGTATGGTATCTAAACAAACAGGGAGGAACCAAGTCATACCCCCTTTGCAGAGAGGCCATGCGGGTGTGGCAGTGGGCAGTGGCTTCCCAACGTTTTCTTGTGGCAAAGCACATTCCGGGGAAGTCCAATGTGATTGCAGACAGGTTGAGCAGAGCTATTCTGATGCCTCACGAGTGGTCCCTGAACAATCAGGTTGCGGAGCAGATTTTCCGCAGGTGGGGGTCAGCCTTGATTCAACCTATTTGCCAGCCCCCTCAATACCAAATGCAGCAGCTACTTCTCCCTTATCCCCCCTCAGGGGGAGTCGCCCAGGGACACTCTAGTTCATGATTGGCCCTCCGGTCTACTGTATGCCTTCCCTCCTGTTCCTCTGTTGACAAAGGTCATTCAGAAAGCGCAATCTTTGCGAAGCAAAATTATTCTGATTGCTCCACACTGGCCTTGTCTAGTTTGGTTCCCATTTCTCCATCCTTACCTAGTGGATGCCCCCTGGATGCTGGACCCTCATCCAGATTTGCTGACTCGTATGTCAGGGCAGCTCCATCCCTCTCAAGACCCTCCGGTTGACAGCCTGGCTCCTCCACTTCCATCATTAGTCAGGCGTCATTATTTTTCGCTAGAAGTGGTTCATGTTCTGTCTTCCTCCCATAAGCCTTCCACCAGAAAAATCTATTCCAGCAAAGAGATTTTCCATCTGGGTGCATGCAAGACAAATTGATCTTATACAGCCCCAATTTTGTCAGTCCTGGAGTTCCTCTCCATGCTTTTCAATCCAGGATCAGCGGCCGCAACTATTAAAGTCCAGTTGGTGGCTATTTCCACTTTTCACGTCGCTAATGAGCCTAGTCTCATGGCACACAGACTTTGTAAGGCATTCCTGAAGGGCACTATGCTGCTTCGTCCTCCAATTTTTGTACCAGTTATGCCTTGGGACTTGAATTTTGTTCTACAATGTCTCGCTTTGCCCCCCTTTGAACCTGCATCCACTTGTGATTTAAAATATTTGACTTGGAAGACTATCTTTTTAGTAGCCATCACTTCAGCCAGACGTGTCTCGGAGCTTCAAACCTTATCAGTTAACCACCTTACTTGTTTTTTCATAAGGACAGGGTTTCTCTCGGACCAAACTCTTCCTTTCTACCGAAAGTGGCTTCAGTTAGTAATCTAAACCAATCCATTGAACTACCTGTATTCTTTCCGGAGTTCTTGAACAAGGCAGTATTTAGATTTCATCAGCTGGATGTGCACCGACAGTTGATTCTATTTACATAGAACAAAGGATCTCAGAAAATCAGATCACTTGTTTGTCTCATTTTCAGTAAACAGGCTTGGGTCTCCTGTTTCCAAAGTCACCTTGTCTAGATGGATTTCCAGTTGTATTTCATTAATTTATGCTTCAGGTGGCAGGGATTTACCATTTTGAGTGAAAGCTCATTCTACCCGATCTGTGTCTACATCTACAGCCTTTCAGGCCAGGTTGTCTATGGATATTTGTGCTGCGGCTACATGGGCATCTACTCACACCTTTGTTACTCACTACAAGTTAGATTTGGTGTCCAGAGGCAGGTCTTCTTTTGGTTCCACAGTGCTCAGGAGTATTTTCCACTGAGCCTCCCAGCATTCAGGTGCTGGGGACGCTGTTCCACGGGTAAGAATGTAGGCGAGATTGGACTACATAACATCAAGAAGTTATGTACTCACCATAACGTTCGATGTATGTAGTCCATCTCGCCTCACATTCTTACTTACCCCCCCCCCCTCCTTCCCTATCCTGGAGGACCTGGGGGTTAGGTATGGTTTCAAGTTCCTTTCTGGTTAGTATGTTCTTCCTTCTCTGTTGTATGTGGAAGAGTGAATGATTAGCTCGCAGCAAACAAGATCTGGCAGAAGGGAGCAGTGCAGCATGGGATTCCTTCTTAGCCCAGCCAATTGAAAGACTTCGAGCTAGAGTATGGCCGAGTCGGAGCTGAGGTTCGGCTCCGAACCCATGGGTAAGAATGTGAGGTGAGATGGACTACATACATAGAATGTTATGGTGAGTACATAACTTCTTGTTTCACCTGTTCCCAAATTTCAAAGGAACTGCCCTAACAACCCTGCCTTTGTTCCTTGACAGTCTTGCCCTCTCCCCAAAGGTAAAAAGGGTGGTATAAGGCCTCCTCCTGTTAAGGCTACCCAAACTACTGCTCCTCAGAAGCCTCCTATTCCTGACAAACAAGGTGCTGTCTGAATATCTTGTCAGTCACATTCCTCTTTCTCTGCATTTTCCCTGTCCTTTCCTATTTGGTTAAGGGTCACCCAAGACTCATGAGTTCTTTCCATAATTCTCCAGGGTTATCACATAGTTTGGAAACCTACCTCCACCTTTTTGGGTATTCCTCATCCGCCTCTGGAACAACTGTCCTTTTTTCCAGAGGTGCTTCAGCGCCTTTTGGCTAAAGGAACAATTCAAGAAGTTCCATCTCCTCAGAGGGAGAAGGGGTTCTACTCCAGAATGTTTTTGGTCCCCAGGAAAGATGGTAGCTGGAGACCCATTCTGTAACTTTCTTAGCTAACACCTTTTTGAAGGTCTCTTCCTTTATGATGCTGTCCCTTCAAACATAGTTTCCTGTGCTACTTCCCGAGGCTTTTCTAGTTTCCCTGGATCTCAAAGATGCTTATCTACGCATTCCTATTCATCCCCTTTTCAGGAAGTTTTCACATTTCTCTGCTTCCTGGCATTTTCAGTTCTTTGCTTTGTTTTTTGGCCTGTCTACTGCCCCAAGGGTTTTAACCAAGTGCCTCACTCATGAGATTGCTTTCTGCAAGTTGAGAGGGATTCAAGTCTTTCCTTACCTGGATGACCTGCTTATTCAGGTCTCCTTTCCAGAAATTTTACTTCAGCATCTTCACTTTGCTTTTTCTCACCTGTAAAGCCTGGGGTTCCAAGTGTAATTTCAAAAAATTAATTCATGACTCCTCAGGATCATGTTTTTCTGGGTTGCAGGCTGCAAACTGTTCCAATGCTGGTGTCCCTGCCTCCTCCCAAGGCTTTAACCGTGATTGCTTTCTTTCAGTCCATTATTCCTCTGGCTGCCACTACAGCCAGGGAGTTTCTGAGGGCTCTGGGTTACATGGCTTCCACCATTCCTATGCTTCCTCTGGCCAAGCTCCCCATGAGAAAGCTCCAGTGGTTTCTAAAGCCAGTTTGGTTTCAACATTCTCATCCTTTAGATTTTCTAGTCCCTCCTCTTCCATGCCTCAAGATGGAACTTCAATGGTGGAGTTATCAGTTGTCACTCAACCCAAGGCTTCCTTTTCAACTTCTATCCCCTCTAAGGAACTTTTCACAAATGCCTCAGATATGGGATTTGGGGGGGGGGTGTCTCCCTTGGTCCTCTGGAAGTGCAGGGCCTTTGGTCTCTTCTACAAAAGAAAGGCCACATCAGTGTCAAAGATTTGAGAGCTCTTCTGCGTCTTCAGCCTTTTCATTCTGTTTTCCTTCCAGGACCCTCAAGATTCTCAGCAAATGCAACAGTGATGTGGTGAATCAAAAACAAGGTGGGACAAGGTCTTGCGTCTTGTGCAGATTAGCCCTTCAGATTTGAGAGCTAGCTATCCAGTATCAGGTGACCCTTCAGGCAGTTTACATTCCCTCGGATCAGAACATAGAGGCAGATTCTCTGAGTGGTTCTATAACACAGTCCCACGAGTGGACGCTTCACAGGGATGTGTTTTTGGACATTGTTCACCAGTGGGGTACTCCTTGTTTAGATCCTTTTGCCTCCCCTCTGAACAGACAGCTCCCTCTCTTTTGCCCCAGATTCCCATATTCTCTGGCCTGAAAGTTGGATACCTTCTTTTTTTTTTCCTTGGAAAGGGATGTTTCTTTATGCCTTCCCAACCCCTTCCTTTCATTCTGAAGGTCCTATTCAAGATAAAACAGAATGCTCCCAAAATCTTGCTGTTGACTTCTTTTGGCCCAGACAGCGCTGGTTCCCTCTGCCTCTGCGTTAAGCCAAGGGCTGTCATCACACTTTATTTGAGAGTTTACCTACTCACACAAGTCAAAGGGGTATCTCATCCATCCCCCACCTGTCCACTCTTCATCTGACTTTGTGGGTGATGGTTTTGATCTACTTCAGAACCCTTTTCTTCTGAGGACATTACTTTGGGTCTTGCAGGAGGCCAGGAAACCCACCACTTGGAAATCTTATTTGTCCAAATGGAAGTGATTTTCTGTTTGGGGTGTCTCATAATCTGGATCCACTTTCTGTGGATGTTCCTTTGGTTCTCTTATTTGTGTAAATTGCTCAATGCTGGTTTGGCATATTCTGTTAAGGCCCACCTATCTGCTCTCTCTGCTTTGGTTGCCTGTGAACACCCAGTTTGGCCTCTAGATTTGAGGCCAGTTTCTTAAAGGTGTCCACATTAGGCATCCCGGGAAGCCTGTCCCTCCTTCCTGGGACTTTAATTAAGTTTTGGAAAAATTGGCTCAGGCTTCTTTTGAGCCTGCTGCTTTCATCTTCCTTACAACATTGTTCTTGGAAGACTGTTTTACTTTTGGTCCTTACTTCTGCCAGATGGGTGTCTAAGCTGCAAGCCCTTATGGCTGTTCTTCATTTTTTAGTTTTTCATAAGGACAGGGTGTCCCTTCGTACTAATCCTTTTATGCCCAGGGTAATTAACGAGTTCTCTCCATCAGTCTGTTTGCCCACTTTTTTCCCTTCTCCTCATTCTGATAGTGGGAAGGTTTTGCACACATTGGATTTGCATAGACAGGTCAGATATTTGGATACGACTAAAGCTTTTCGTAAATTTTTGATGTGAAGTTGTTCAATCTCGATGTTCATTCTTACACATGGGTTCGGAGCCGATCCATCGGCTCAGAGTCTGTCGCTTTACTAGCTGAAGATCTGAGTAGCTCGATGCCAGGTCCCTATCCCATGATTCTCTGTCCTACCTCAGATCTAGTTTGCTGCTACAACAGATCGGAGGTAGTCTGAGAGCTCGGGACAGTTTGTTACAATTTTTTCTAGTTTTTTCTAAGTATTCTGTGATCTAGAAACTTAGATTTACCTTTTATATAATTATAAAACTTATTGGGCTAGTTAGCCTCTGTTTTCTTTAATCTTATCTGAGGTATGACAAGATTTCGTCCTTTCAGAGCGTCTGCTCTTAGGCCTTTGGCCTTCCTTGGTTATTATACCCTATCCTGTTTAATGCAATTTTCATATTAATAGTGTGGTGTGTTTAGCTTGCAATTTAGATATAGAAAATTGTTTATATATATATATATATATATATATATATATATATATATATATATATATATATATATATAAACAAACAAAAGTCCCAGCACTTGGATACAAAAACAGAAAAACCAGGAGCCAGAAACAATTGCAGAACTCACAACGTTAAACTGGATGAAAGTATTAATCCAATCGCCTTGAATAACCACAATGTAAAATCAAATCCTTTATTAGAACATAAAGAAATGAGCGCTTTCGCGGGACACAGCACCGCTTCTTCAGATAGTATAAAAAATTGTAAAGCATTCATTTATTTAAACATAACCACACCTCAGTGCTGTCCAATGAGGCATTACTTTGCTAATTGAGAAACACTAACAAGTAATGAATAAAACAAATGCTCAATTGAAGCAGCAGCAAGGACACGCCTTCAAACAGGCTGATACCTAAAACATATCCACAATCCATGCGGCTGCATATAATGCATAGCCTCTAATCAAAACTTTAAAAAATATAAATAAATTATGGCTCTCAAAAATATATATAATGACAACCTATACAATTAATGCAAAAAGGCATATACAAGGCGAACAAAGACACTTATCATTCTTCGTATACTTCACTGTAAAATACACAAGTATGCAGGTTAAAATTAAACACTGTCACTGCACATCGTACCTAATAGCATAGATCGTACTAGGGAGCAAATCCACAATATATGGATACAGCATATTAAAACAAAGACAATAATAAATATGTTTGAATTTAATATCACTATAGCAGACTAGTTAATAATGATGCATAAAATACATAGACACAATTTTGTGTATAAAAATACATGTACTGGATCTAAAGACAGAGTTGTCAGCTAAAAAACTAGAAAACTAGCATGCCCTATTTTTAATAATGGTTATATGCCCTATCGTAACTTTCTCCCTTTCAGACATGGTTTGAGTGAAACTGTTTCATTTAGCCCCCTACCTCTATGTGCCCCTAATCTCAGCAGCCAACGCAGTTCAGCTTCCTCCGTCCTGTTTACTATGTCCCCTATGCATGTAGAGACATTTTCCATGTGTAATACTTGGAATAAAAAAGTATGTGCAGGTCCTTCTTTCAGCGCATGTTTGGCCAGAGCACTACATTCATCTCTTCTGGCCAGACAGTAGCTGTGATCCCTAACGTGTTCCCTCAGGGACCTATTGGTCTTCCCCACGTAGAAGCAAAAACATCGCACACAATGTGCCACATATACCACATTTCTACTATGGCAATTGGAATTCACCCTGAGCTTCTTGTTCTAGCTAGAGTTTTCGGGGCTTTTGTGTGCTTTGTTGTACAGTAATAGTTTTGTCAAGCTTAGTGTTTACTGTGGTTTTACTATGGCTGATCAAAAGGAGAGACAAAAATCAGTGTTTAAAAAATGCCCAAAATGTGGGCAGATGTCCATTACGGATGCCCATGTGAACTGCGTCTATTGCTTGGGGCCAGTTCACCTCCAAGAGGATTGCTATATCTGCCATTCCTTCAGTAGCAGGGTTTTGCTTGAGAGAAGGAAGTTGGTGGATAGAGGGTTATTGAAGTCGGATTTTCAAGAGTCCTTGGACAAGGCTGACTAGACTTCCAAGTCATTGAGGGGGGCCGACGTCATCTAAAGCTTCCTCGGCGCCCAAGTCATCAGCTCGGAGTCTTACTGTGAAGGGTGTGATTGCTGGCTCTGCAGACTTTGGAGCAGTGCACCAAGCCAGTGTTTGAACCGGTCCCCGGTCTTGGAGCTGGTCTCCAAAACCTTGAGATCACCTATCCTTCAATCGGTGGTTTCTTCAGTCCCTTCGACTCGTTCTTCAAGGACCCTGTCTGATGTTGACCGTGTGGTGCAGAGGCTTCTCGAGAACCCGGCACTGGCAAAATTATCTGCCTCAACCCAACCAGTTTTGGGGTCCAAGACCATACCACCTGCTGTGACTATTCCTTCTCCAAGCCTTCAAAGCCGGGGGAGGAGGATCTGATTGTGGAGCCTTCGGAGCCGAGGCCTGTTCCAGTGCCCTTGGCTCCATCAACCCTGCAGTCTTCAGTACTGTTGGAAGAGTCTGGGAACTGACGCACTCTGGTTGACTCTGGGGGGTGGGGGGCAGAGCCGAACAGATGAGTCTGTTCCAACCCTTCCTCTGAGTGTCAGCTCTGATGAGCTCTGCTCTGTCCCCTGGCGCTCTACCCACTGTCTCAGCACCAGATAGGTTGCTGTCTTCTTCGGAACCGGTGGCTTCCTCTGGTCGGAGCAATGGTGCCTTCGATGCTATGAGGAGGGTTATTATCGTCTAAGACGCGCACATCATCAGGTCCCTCCTCTTACTCCCCTAAAGTGCCGCTTTCTGCCTCTACATCGCAGGTCCCTGTGAAGCGTCGAGACCTGGAGCCTCGGGTGACCCTTGCTCTACCGAGACCTCACCAGAAGCTCCCACTGATGAGGTTCCCAGAAAGAGACTGTAAGAGAAGGCATTTAGATTTCCCGCAGGAGGCTTTGACATCAGACACCGACTTAGAGGAATTGGAAGGGTCCCCACAGTCCCCGTCGGAGGATATCTCCTTTGCAGATATCCTGTAAGTCCTTTAGCAGAGGGGTGACTGGCAGTCCATTAGCCCTTCTGAGGATGAGTCTGTGCTCCTGAAGGCCTTTGGGTCTCAACCTTCTACCTCCTGGGTGACTCCGCCCTTCGAACTAATGGAATTGGTTGCTCGAAGGGAGTGGAAGTCTCCTGATACTATGGAACCTGTCCCTCAGAGGCCCAACATGTTTACCCCCCCCCCCCAAGACAAGATGATCCTTACTAAGGGAGTTCCGGTTGATGCCATGGTGGTGGCGGCGGCCACCAAGAAAGTTATGTCTGAAACCTCTTCTACTGTCTATCCTCCTAATAGGGATTCCAGGACTATGGACCGGTACGGGAAACATCTTTAGTTCTGCAAACTTTGCTATGCGATTGCTTAACTACTTGACTCATTTTACCCGTCTTCAAAGAGAGCTCCTAAAAGAGATTGGAGATGCTCTGCAGGGTAGTACAGATGGAGCAGTCTCTGAGAAGGTGACAGCCCAGCTTAATACCCTTAATTCCATAGTTAACTCATCCACGCGGCTCATTTCCTATACAGCCGATGGTTCAAGTCGGGCAGCAGGTGCAGCGATAGCTCTTCGGAGACCGTCCTGGATGCACTTACGCTCCTTTGCAGAAGTCTTGAAGTCTTCCTTTGTCAACACCCAATTCGATGGCTCTTTTCTTTTTGGGCCCAAAGTCAAGGAGACTCTCACTACGTGTGAGCAAGCGGGAAAGAATCTATCTGCCTTAGGAGTCAGTTTTTCCACCCCTACCAGACCATACCCCAAAGGGCAGGAAGGTGGAAAAATGTGGTTCCAAAAGTCCCAAGGATCTTTCCAGAATGCATGTAGTGAACCCCCCTCCAGGGGCAGAGGGAGGGGGTAATAATGGATGACGCCACCCTGGCAGCAGAGGAGGTCCGCAGAACCAGGGTGACTGGGATCAGTTCCTTGGTAAGCCCCATCGGTGCTCCTGAAAGGAGACCTGACTGTCCTACTGGAGGTAGTCAGGGGTCGCTTGGCTTTGTATCTGGATGCCTGGCTAGCAACCCCAACACATTCTTGGGTACAAAGCATCGTTACCAGAGGTTACATCATTCCATTTTTAGAAAACCCACCTGTTGGGGAAAAAAATCCCAGACGTGCCACCCAGTCTCTGGGATCAAGCAGCCGTAGAAATCCAGAGGCTGCAGGAAAAAAGTCATCCAGCCAGTCCCAGCAGACCAGATAGGATCCGGAACTTACTCCAGATTCTTTTTAGTTCCAAAGAAGACGAGGTACTGGAGGGTCATTTTGGATCTCTGCAAACTCAACACATTTGTAAAGAAGCAGTTCCGGATGGTCACGCTTCAATCTATTCTCCCATTCCTCAGAATGGGCGATTGGATGTGCTCCTATAGATCTCAAGGATGCGTACTACCATATCAAAATGGCCAGGCCATCCAGAGATCATGTGTGTTTCTGGCTGGGAGCCAGTCACTACCAATGCCAAGCACTGCCCTTTGGACTTGCAACAGCCCCCAGAGTGTTTACCAAATGCTTGGCAGTGGTTACGGCTCACCTGTGGCATCTAGGATTAGAATGTTTCCGTATCTGGACAACTGGCTCCTTGCACTGCCTCCAGGCATCAACTAATTCTGTCCAGGGATCACACACAATCTCTGCTCTGTTAGGTATCACTATCAATTTCGAAAAGTCTGCGTTGTTGCCATCACAGCGCATCTCTTTTATCGGAGCAGAAATAGATACCACCGCCACATTAAAATTGCCCCTGGACAGAATAACCACTCTCAGAAACCAGGTCTCGGACATTTTGCAGAGAAGGAAAGTACCGGCCCATCAAGTACTGAAGCTGCTAGGTACTATGTCAGCTACGCTCATAGCAGTTCCTCTGGGACGTATACACATGAGGATTCTTCAGTGGCTACTTTTCACCCAGTGGTCTTACTAACAACTTCCAATGTGATTCTTAATCATGATTACGGACTCTTGCAAGAAGGATCTTTGCTGGTTGACCAGCCAACAAGTTACAGTGGGTCCACCATTTGTTTCTCCCCCGCCGTCAGCCTCTGACCACGGACGCTTCTCTGATAGGGTGGGGGAGCTTTTTCAGAGAACAGCCCAAGCCACCTGGTCGGAGACAGTCACAGTTGCACATCAGTGTTCTGGAGCCGAGAGCGGTGCTTTTGGCATTGCAGCACTTCCACGACTCTGCCTCTAGGGATGATTGTGATAGACGGACAACATGTCTGGTTTGGTACATTAACAAGCAAGGGGGAACCAAGTCTTGCCCCCTGTGTTGAGAGGCCTTGAGAATTTGGCAGTGGGTAGTATCCACCGGGAGCTTTCCGATAGCAACGCATATCCCGGGGAAATCCAACATGATAGTGGACAAACTCATCAGAGCCATTCTGTTACCGCACGAGTGGTCTCTCAAAGACCAACTTGCGGAGATGATTTTCCGCAGATGGGGCCAGCCTTGCTGCGACCTCTTTGCATCCCCTATGAATGCCAAATGCACAAGCTACTTTGCCCTGAATCCTCCAGGGGACAGCCCAAGGGACTCGCTTGTATACGATTTGCCCCTGGGACTCCTGTATACCTTCCCACTTATACCCCTGATTCCGAAATTCTTGCAGAAAGCCAAAAGCCTGAGAAGGACTGTAATCTTATTAGCCCATTTTTGGCCTCGTCAGATTTGGTTCCCCTTCCTCCGACTCTATCAACTGGAGGAACCTAGGATTCCAGACCCAGTGCCAGACCTGACACATTCGTCAGGGGCCCTCCATCCCTCCCTTCGTTCCCTCAGACTGACCGCTTGGCTGCACAGATTTCCTACCTAGCCAGGTCGCACGTTTTTTCTTCTGAGGTGTACAGCACATTCTTGTATCTTCGCATAAGGCTTTCACCAGAAAGTTGTATGCTAGTTAATGGAAGCGATTTTCTTTTTGGGCCTCCCAAAATAACATTGATCCTTATGTTGCCCTGAGTGCTAGTATCCTGGAGTTCCTGTCTAAGCTTTTACATGAAGGTGCTGCAGCTGCTACTATTAGACTTCAACTGGCTGCAATTTCGAATTTTCACCTCGGATTTGAAGGTTCTAATTTGATGTCTCGCAGACTATGTAGGGCCTTCCTGAAGGGTACCATTCATCTTAGGCCACCTGGTAGACCACCCTTTTCTCCCTGGAATCTAAATTTTGTGTTGTCTGGTATTATTCTTACCCCCCTTTGAGCCTGCATCATCCTGACAGTTGAAGTTTCTTTCTTGGAAAACTATTTTATTGGTGGCCATTACCTCAGCACATAGGGTGTCTTGAGCTTCAAGCCCTTTCTATCAAACACCATATTTGGTGTTCGATCCAGAATTTCTCTGAGGACTAATCCTTTCCTGCCAAAGGTATGTTCCGAAACTAACCTGAATCAACCTATCTAACTTCCAACCTTTTTTAGTAATCATTCTAATAAGTTGGAGTACATGTTGCATAAACTAGATATCCACAGACAATTGAGATCCTTTATGGACAGGACAAAGGAATATAGAAAATCTGATTAACTCTCTGTATCTCATGCTGACACTAAAGAAAGGATTACCAGTCTCTAAAGTTACTCTTTCCAAATGGTTAACTGACTGCATTAAATTTATATACTCTTCAGCAAACCAAACAGAGCATGGTGTGAAGGCGCATTCCACTAGGACTATTTCCACATCTGCTTATGCAGCTCAATTGCCTTTGGACACTATATGTGCAGCTGCCACGTGGTCTAAGCCGCATACCTTTTTCACTCATTGCAAAGTGGACAGATCCACCAGGGACATGGCTTCCTTTGGTTCCACTGTCCTCAGGAATATACTCCCTTTGAGCCACCCAGGATTAGGGTGCTTGGGATGCTACCCATGTGTAAGAATGAACGGTGAGACATGAACGGTGAGATTGAACAACTTCACATAAAGAAGTTATGTACTTACCATAACGTTCCATGCAAGTTGTTCACTTCACCTTCATTCTTACATTCCCACCCACATTCCCCCTTCAGGGTCTCGAAGAACAAGTAGACTTGGGGTCTGGTGCTCTTGTTCTGGGTCTTCTTACTCCAGGTGGAGTTTTTATTGGGTTATACCGGTTTATGCTGGTTCAGCAAACTAGATCTGAGGTAGGACAATAGAGTATCATGGGATAGGGTCCTGGCCTCGAGCTACTCTGAGATCTTCAGCTAGTAAAACGGCCGACTCTGAGCCAGTGGATTGACTCCGAACCCATGTGTAAGAATGAAGACAAGATGAACAACTCACATGGAACGTTATGGTAAGTACATAACTTTTTTCTTTTCATCTTGGGTCTTTAGGTTTGGCTGTTTCCAAGCGAACCATTTCTTATTGGATATCTAAAGCCATTTCTTTTTCCTCTTTTCATGGAAAGAGCCTTCTTTTAAATTCCACTATGGCTGTGGCTTCTAGTGCGTTTTTTCATGGGTTTGGACACCAATTCTATTCCTGAAGCAGATACCTGAATTTCTGTGCATACTTCTACCAAACACTATGTTGGATATGATTTCTAGTGCCAGGGCTGACTTTTACTAGGCCACTCTCCATGGCTTCCTAGAGGGTTATGCTGCCCTTCTTCCTGAGCCTTTGTACTCTTCCTTGTAAAGAATACTGCAACAGTGATGTGGAAGGAGACTGTATAGTTGTGTAATACCTTACCATAACAATAGATGTCCTCCTATTCACAGTTGCAGTATTTGCTGCCTCCTCTCCCAGATCCTTTTTCCTTCTGGATGTGCCTGTTACTTGATATACCTAGGCTATCATTTCTAATGGGTCTTTTCAGTTCTGAGGATGGCACATCCAAATGTCAACTTTATGCCCTACACTGTGCCCAGGGAGCATGTGTAATGTATGGTGAACCCATTACAACCTAAAAGTTTTGGTATACTGGCTGGAAGTCAGACTGCCCTAGGCAGGGGATCCCTATTGTAAAGAATATTTCAACAGTGAGAAGGACATCTACTGTTATGGTAAGTATTTAAACAAATCATATTGAACTAATTAGAAAATGGGAAAGCATTTTCCATTAAACAGTGAGCAAACTGGTACCAGGTGTATATGCCGGTTTACCACAAACTAACACCATGATCAAATCAAAACTGTTCACAAAAACTGGGGTTTGTGGATTTGCTGACTTTCCTACAGCTGTATGATAAGGAGAATGTAGAAGTAAGGTTGTCGCCGCATGAGGGTTGCAGGGTGCATAGCTCCCTTGTAAAAGTACTTTAAAATTGCTTTTGTTTTTTCGTAAGTTACATAATGCATTTGCTTTCACTTTGGTAGGTTTTATAGGTATTGTATTTTCATTACTTTTAGTTCCTTTTTTGAGAAACTTGATGGTTTGGTTGTCGTTATCATGAATCCAACCAAACAAAAGAAATTAGAGATACAGCTTAGTAGTTAGGTAGCAGTTGCTGATGCAGTCCTGCAGGGAATGCTGTAGTCTGTTCCAGAGTTTGAGGTCAGGTTATCTCTAGGGTAGTTGAATGCTGCTGTATATTTTCCCTGCATAAGGAATTGTACTGCAATAGTGATCCTTTTATTCAAGCATCTACTTTATGGCAATTATACTAACTCTGCTTCACTTTACTAGTGCAGAAATATTTGATGTTTTATGGCTTTCAGTAGCTGTATAGAGGGTTTAGGTTGAGCGTTTTTGTATAGTCCATGTAGCACAAGATTGATCATGTTTTCATACTGTTGATGTGATGAGTCATTCATGCAGCTAGCACTTATTTGTAGAACAAGTATAATTAAGTCATCTTAAATCATTTGAACAGGTCCAGTTTGATGAGGAACAAGAAGGCAAGCAGAAACAGAAGATGAAAAATGAAAAAGGAAAACCAATGAAGGTAAAAAGTTAGTCTTTATTCTCTCAACTGCAGTCATTTGTCAGTGATTGCTTTGAAGCCCTTAACTGAGGTACTGACTTTAAGTATTTACTGTTGTAAGGCAGACAATGAGTCTCTTCCCAATGAACTGGTACCAACTCATTATGTTGAATCTCAGCCATTCCCAAAGAAGCAGAGTGACATAATCATTCCAAGTATGCCTTTTTGTTTGCTCTGGACATCCTTCCAATGGGTTGTGACTGGAACTTTATTCTGAAGAATCTCATTTGCCATAACTTCCAGTCAGCGAGCTTGCTAAAATGTCAAGCTTCTCACATTGTCGCAGAGAGAGAGAGAAGTAATCCTGCAAAGGAACCTTATTTTCACTGTCTCTATTCATGGCTGCATTCTTTGAGTTTTCCAAATCTTGTGACTTTAGGCAGGGAGTGCATCATGTGTTGACTGAATTATGCACTTTTGTCCTGTGACCCAGTTCTCACCTAACTGCAGCAGTGTGGTACAGCATCTACTTTCTTTACACTGCTTCTTTCTTTGCTTAACTTTCATTTATTCATTGCAGACTGGGTTAATTTTGATTTATTTATTTAAATGTATTCTTTGTTGACCAGTTTAGGTTACTTGTTCGTTTTCCTCCCTTGCCTCCTAGTCCCTTGTGCCTTCAGTGAACAGCGTCTCAGTATACGTATGGATTTCTGGTGTCACATTTAAAGAATGTGACACAAGGTAGGGTAAATGTGCCTGGAACTACTGCACAAGGTACTAGAGCAGAGCAAGGTGCCAAAATCCTGGCACAAGGCAATGTATAACAGTAATCTTGAAAAAAGGGAAAGATCTAGGCAGTCCATTATCTTATTGGTCGATATCTGTATTGGGCCACAATTATAATTATTTGTAGCCATTGTGGTGAATAGAATAGTAAGATTTTTTTCCCCAGGCTAATTGTCAAGTGTGGATTAGTAATGGGATGCCAGACGTTTGACAGTATTTTAAAAACCTGCATGATATATTAGTAGGCTGATAGAGAAAACGATAGGGGGGATACATATATGGGATCAAACAATAAGGACTGGAGAGGGAAATCATCTGAAGCTAGTCCAGGAAAAAAGGTTAGGAGATCTTAACAGAGAATATAAAGATTGGAAATTTTTTAACTATGGTCCATTTTAAGGGTAAAATATGGTTTGCAATCGATATTAGTGATGTAGAATTTGGGTGAGGTGGAAGAGAATTTTACTTTTAGAAATAGTTAAGAACTGGAGGAAAGGAATGGCAGAAATTTGTAAGAGGTACCAGTTAAATAGGTGGGAGCTGCTGGAGTACAGGGTAGTATATGATGTACTTAAAAATGAGGCAGGAATGGAAAGGAGGAATTTAACAAAGTCTGAACTGGTCATGGTATTAAAAGAAAAAAGAACTTCAGTGAGAGAAAACATGGGGTTAATCAGCAGGATCTATAGAATGCTATTTAAAAACAGATGGATTGACATATAGTGACAGAGGCCGAGTTGGCAAGGAAAGGTGGAGGGGGACTACCAGAGACTGCATAGGCAGAGATTTGCAAAGCCCCAAGAATAGCTAACAAATCCAAGATATTTATGAGGTGGGAATTTGGCATAATGTTTAAGGTATTTACCTTACAAACGCAAGATGCAGGGTTTGATTTTTCACATGAAGTAATTGGCTAGGCTTAAAACGGCCCACAAGAGCAGTTAGCCTAGCACTAATCTATGAACCTGTGAACCTATGTGGAAATGTTTGCACCACTTTTGTACGTCAGGCAGATTACATAAAATGTTCTTGGAGGCAAGTGACATGTTGATGTAAGCAGAATGGACAAGGTGGACTAAAGTTTCATCTTTTGGGAATGCAGAACACTAGGGAAATTTTAAGGAAAAATTAAATTGATTTGAGAGGTATCTCAAAAGGAGGGGCATCTTAATGAAATAGATTTTTGTTTAAGCTGGGTAGAGGAAAGAGGACTAAAGGGTCATTTAAAAGCTGTTCTAGCTTTAATATTGATAGCCACTAAGAAGGGAATAATCTAGGAGGTGGGAGACTATGCAAGAGCCAACAATACAAGATGCTATAAATGTAATGGAGAACTTTAGATTGTTTTCCACTTCCTGTCAAAGTTTTTAAACTCCACAAAAGGAAATGGGAGCATTGGGATGCAAAAAGGCCAAGTAAAACCGAGAGCAAATGAATGTGGAGGAAAACCTAGAATGAGGATAGAAAGAAGAGGGGCCTGCTGCAAAAGGAGAAACGACCTAATACATGGGGGGGGTAGACTTGAAATGCCTGATTTTTGTGAATAGCTGGTATAAAACCAGAGAAATCAAGTATTTTCTTGTAATGCGTTGAAACCTGCTGTTAAAGATAAAATTGTCTTGTGCAGATTTAACTCCAGCAAGGGCCAATCACCAGAAGAGAGAAGTGGGAGAAAAGTGCGCCATGCATGTGTATTGCACTAGTGAAAGTATCAATGGAGAATTAATAAAATGAGCTTTGTTTTCACAAAAAAAAAAAAAAGAATTTACAAAAATTGTTTATTGTAATCTTAAAGATGCTGGGATACTTTAACTTCTCCAGGTAAGGTAATTGCTTTTGTGCTAAAATAAGAACTTGAGATCTGAAGTAGGCAGACTTCATTTGTCTGCAACCTGTGGGTATCGGATCTGACTTCGGATCCAAGCCGGCATTTCAAAAGCTTAGGATCCGAGCTCCTAGCTCCTCCCTCTACCCATAATCCCCTGCCAAGCCCTGACTGACCTCAGATTTCGTTTGCCGCGTTTCATGTAGCAACGGACTCCTTGAGCTCCTGGCAGTTTAAATTGTGAAGATAAGTTTTGACTAAAAAATCTTTAAATTTTACTCTCTACTCAGTTTGAGTGTGTGCGTTAGGCTTTCCTCTCTTTACCTTAGTAGTTTTTTTCTCGGGTTTGCGTAGTTTTGGTGTGTTTGTGTCAACTGTGTGTGTTAGGCCTAGGGATTAGTATGCAGAAAACCCTAAGGCAATTTTCTCAAAATGTACCGAGTGTGGCCACAAGCTATCCCCAGCTGATGGCCACACTCGGTGCATTAAATGCTTGGGGGTTGAACACCTGTCATCTGGTTGTACCATATGTGCAGGGTTCAACCCCCGAGCTTTAAGGGAGCGGAGGTCGAAGCTTGTTCTGGCGGGACTTCTCCCTCCAGATGTGGCTTCGGCCTCTGCCCCTGCTAGCCAGCAGCCTTCTTTGAGTGCTGCAGTCTCCCCTACCTCGGCAGGGACTCAACCTCCCACCAAAAAGCCGGAGGAGAGGGAGACCATTAGGGAGAAAGAGACAGAAGGAGAGACACAAGGATAGGCACCACAAACGGAGGGCCGAGACCTCAAGCTCGGCCCCTCCATCTAAGCGGGTCTCTCCTGTGTCTTCTAGATCTCCTCCTCCTCGGCTCCACTCCCCTCGGTTCTCTTCTGGGCCCGAGGAGGAGGCGGCTAGCCCTTCAGTGAGGTCTCCGAGGCGGCTCTCTAGGTCCGCTTCGGCCTCATCTAGATCCACATTCTCTGTCAGAGGCCAGACATGGACCGGATGATGAGGCGTTTCATCCAGGCCCAGATGCAAATGGGAGTGCTCTTAGCCCCCCCCCCCCCAACCAGGAGGGGCTTCAACCCCATTTTTCGCCCCTTGGCTCCTTCTCCGACCCGTGTCCCGGGTTCGGAGCTGTCGGAGCCGGGCAGAGTTGGATCCGGGGGTGGTTCGGATCAGATTGGTCGGCGCACCTCGGATCCGATCCATCCCTTGAGTGCTTCGGGTACTTCGGACCCGACCTCTCTGAGCCGAGGGCCTAGCCTCGGATCCGAGGGAGCTGGTGTGTCTTCGGCTCCGTCTAGGTCGGAGCGCACCGGTCTCTCGGATCCGACGGTCTCGGCTCCGATCCGTGCGTTGGATCCGAGTGGGGGTCGGCTCTCAGGGCTTAGAGAGGCCGGCTCTCCCTCGGCTTTCGACGTAGTGGAAAGGGCACTGTTGAGGACTACCGGACCCCCGGTCCCTGCCGCGGCTCCACCCCGCACTCCCTTGCAGCTGGGCCAGGCTCCCATCAGCCGGTCCCAGGGACAGCCCGCCTCGATGTCCCAAGTAGTTCCTTTGGAACATCTGGCTGCTGAAGAGGACTCCTCAGACACTCCCCCCGAGGAAGTGCCTCTGAAGCGTAAGTGTAAAAGGAGACACGTGGACTCCCCTGAGTCCATTACCGTAGACACAGACTTGGATGAAGGGGAGGGCTCCCCAAGGTCACCCCCGGAGGACGTCTCCTTTGGAGACATTATGGAGATGCTTAGAATCAGGGGGGGTGGTCTGCCCCCAAGGCCTCCTCAGACGAGTCTGTGTTCTTGGAGGCATTCAAGGCGGGCCCATCTACCTCTTGGGTGTCCCCTCCTGCCGATCCTCTGGTGGACCTTATTTCCACCAGAGCATGGAAGGAACCGGACACCTTTGAGCCTGTCCCCAAGCGTCCGGGTCGAATCCTGAGCCCACCGGCGGACCGCACTCATTGGAGCAAGGGCCCCCTGGTAGATGCTATGATGATGGCCACAGCCACAGAGAGGGAATTAGCCCAGGAAAGTCCCTCTATGAATCCTCCGAGCAAAGAGTCCCGCTCGATGGATCGCATTTGGAAGCGAGCTTTTAGTTCAGCAACCTTCTCTTTGAGAGCGCTGAACTACATGGCACATGTCATCAGGATGCAGCGGGACCTGATTAAAGAGTACGCGGCATCTCCCCCCAGAGTCCATGTCGGCAGAGGACAAGCATGTGTACTCCACCCGTATGGCCACTCTCAGATCAGTTTCTAATACTTCTATGCGGCTACTTTCTCATGCAACTGAGGGAGCCGCTAGAGCTAGTGGAGCGGGCCTCATCATGAGGCGTCAGGCCTGACTCCGCCACTGTGACTTTGCAGAGCCCTTCAAAGCGACCTTTGCGAATGCCCCCTTTGATGGTTCTGCCCTGTTTGGCAAAACCGTTCGCGAAACGTTAGTCCAGAGCGAGAAGGACGGGAAGACGCTGTCTGCCGTCTGAGTCCGCTTCTCAGCTCCCCAGAGGTCCTTCTCGAAGAACCAAAAGGGACAGAAGAAGATGTGGTTTCGGAAGTCGCAGCAATCCCAACCTGCTCCGGATAACCAGTCCTTCCGTGGCAGAGGAGGACAGGGAGGTCGCCGTCCTAGAGGCAGAGGGGCTCCTAGGAACTTTGTGTCCAGAGAACCCTTCTCTGACAGACCCATGCAACAGCCCTGAAGGGTTGCCCGGCTGTCCGTCTCTGGAGGCAGTCGGGGGGCGTTTTTCGAGGCACCTGACATCTTGGGAGTCAATCACGTCAGACCGTTGGGTGCTTTGTGTGATATCCAGAGATTATGCCATTCCCCTGAGCAAAATCCCCAGATCCCGAAGCCTCCCCTATGTACCACCCGACCAAAGGGAGGCAGCAGCTATCGAAATAGAGCAGCTGTTAGAAAAAAGAGCCATCCAGCGCGTCCCCCGAGATCAGATCAGATCAGGGTTTTACTCCAGGTTCTTCTTGGTGCCAAAGAAAATGGGGGACTTAAGACCGATCTTAGACCTTTCCCTGCTGAACCTGTCTGTAACCAAGCGAAAGTTCCGGATGATCACTCTACAATCTATACTCCCCCTTTTGTGGGAGAACAATTGGATGTGCTGTATCTACCTCAAGGATGCGTACTACCACATTCGGATGGACAGACGGTCCAGGAGGTTCCTTCGCTTCCGGCTGGGAGCCAGCCACTACCAGTTCAGGGTCCTTCCCTTTGGTCTCACCTCTGCCCCCAGGGTGTTCACCAAGGTATTAGCAGTGGTAGCTGCCCACCTGAGACTCCAGAGAATACAGGTCTTCCCGTACCTGGACGACTGGCTCCTCAAGGCATCTACTGTGCTCAGCCAGGGACTATTTCCTCCTTATAGCTCCGAGGCTGGGCATCACCATAAACATGGAAAAATCTTTACTGCATCCCACACAACTTATAGATTTCATAGGAGGAAGGTTAGACACAAGGTCAATGCTGGCCTTCCTGACTCCAGATAGACTGTCCAGCCTGAGGTGTCATATCACAGCAGTCCTGCAACCGTTTTCGATGGTGGCTTCGGTCCTGAGGGCCCTGGTTTCAATGGCAGCTGCTATTCCGCTTCTCCATGCTCGCTTACACATGCGGGTTCTTCAATGGACCCTACAGGTCCAGGGGTCTCCGCTGTACTCTTCTCTCAACAGCCCGATAGCTATCAGCAAGGCATGCAGGGAGAGCTCCTAGCAGGAAGACCCTTTTGTGCAGCATTCCCCCTAACCACAGTGACCATGGACACTTCTCGCCTCGGGTGGGGGGGGGGCATTCTGCGGGCAAGGTTGTCCAAGGCACGTGGAACAGTTCAGAGACCTCGTTGCATATAAATGTCCTGGAGATGAGGGCGGTGCTCTTAGCGTTGCAAGCACTTCACAGCCTTCTCCCTGCAGGGACTATTGCGATCCAGACGGACAATATGTCAGTAGTCTGGTACATCAACAAGCAGGGGGGAACCAGGTCCTATCCCCTTTGTCGAGAGGCCATGAGAGTCTGGGAATGGGCAATCTCCACCAAACGCTTTCTTGTAGCAACGCACATTCCGGGAAGGTCCAACATCCTTGCGGACAAGCTCAGTCGCACCATTCTTTCTCCTCACGAATGGTCTCTCAATCCTCTGATAGCGAAGAAGATTTTTGCCGTCTGGGGGCAACCCTGTTGCGATCTTTTTGCTTCTCACTCAAACGCCAAATGCAACAGTTTCTTCGCTCTGCTTCCCCCACCTGGGGAATCCCCGAGACGCACTGGTGCATGCTTGGCCTCCCGGTCTCCTTTATGCTTATCCTCCACTACCTCTAATGCAGAGGCTCTTGCAGAAAGCCAACAGTTTGGGGAGCAGAATGATTCTCATTGCCCCGTTCTGGCCTCGTCAGCCTTGGTTCCCTTATGTATGGTCTCACAAAGTGAATCCGCCCTGGATTCTAGATCTGATCCCGGATCTCATTTCCCATCCTCAAGGGCTCCCGATTCCAAATCTACACACCTTGAGATTGGCAGCCTGGCTGCTCCAGTTCCATCCTTGATTAGGACTCCCGGTATCTCGTCACCAGTCAAGGCCATTTTAGTGGCGGCTCATAAACCTTCCACTAGGAAGGTTTACCGGAGCAAATGGAAAAGGTTTTCTATTTGGGTGACTCAGAACAATATTGATCCTTTTTCTGCACCTATGTCTGCGGTACTGGACTTCTTAACCGACCTCTTTCATCAGGGGGCCAGTTCTTCCATGGTAAAGGTACAAATGGCAGCGATTTCCCATTTTCATGTGGGTCATGAGTCAGCTCCCCTCATGACTGCAAAACTTTGTAAGACCTTTCTTAAAGGAGTTTTTCTGTCGAGGCCCCCGGTCAAGCTGTGCCACCTTGGGACCTATCTTTAGTCTTACAGGCCCTTACTGCTCCTCCCTTTGAGCCTGCAGCTTCTGTAGATCTAAAGTACCTTTCCTGGAAAACTGCCTTCTTGGTAGCCATCACCTCAGCCAGAAGAGTGTTGGAACTCCAGGCTCTATGCGTCAAACCGCCTTACCTCTCCTTTTTTCCCGATAGGGTGTTCCTCAGGACCAATCCTTCTTTTCTTCCAAAAGTTTCTTCGGAATCTAATATTAACCAATCAATCAACTTACCTGTTTTTTCCCCCACTATAAAAACAAAGGAGAGTATAAGCTGCATTCTTTAGATGTTCACAGACAATTGCGCTTCTACATTCACAGAACGGCTGGTCATAGACAATCAGATCAACTGTTAGTCTCCTTTGCTAAATTTGCTTTGGGTAAAGCAGTCTCCAAAGTTACTCTGTCGATGGATTGCTAATTGTATTTTGCAGGCTTATGACACTTCAGGTAGGCCTGCTCCTCAGAGGATTACAGCTCACTCTACTAGAGCAGTTTCCACTTCAGCCGCTTTTAAGTCCCGAGTGCCATTGGATGATATCTGTGCAGCGGCCACTTGGGCCTCGTCTCATACCTTCATTTCTCATTATAAGGTGGATGTTGTTTCCAGGGGGAGAGCATCCTTTGGCTCTGCGGTGCTCCGGAACATCCTTCCATGATGGCCGCCCAAGATTTAGGTAGCTGGGGACTCTGTCCCACAGGTTGCAGACAAATGAAGTCTGCCTACTTCAGATTTAGAAGTTATGTACTCACCATAACGTTCCATCTGAGTAGGTGACTTCATTTGGATGCAACCATCCCCCCCCTCCATCCCCCTGACCTATATAAAGTAGAGTTTATTCCTGTGTTCAGGTATTTTATACTAGTATTCACTAGGCAAACTCAATCTGAGGTCAGTTAGGGCTTGGCAGGGGATTATGGGTACAGGGAGGAGCTAGAAGCTCGGATCCTAAGCTTTTGAAATGCCGGTTCGGATCCGAAGTCGGATCAGATACCCACAGGTTGCATCCAAATGAAGTCACCTACTCAGATGGAACGTTATGGTGAGTACATAACTTCTAATTTTCTGCTGGTCCTAATTAAGTCAAACATAAAGTTGTAAGGCCAGTAGACTGGTAACTGTTAGATGAGTGTATAATACATACGGTTTGTTGTACATATGAGGTGAATACCTATGTTCTTATTTAGTTTGTACTGTTGTTTTCCCTCTATTATTCTGGTTATAAATAAGCATAATAAAAAAAAATGGTTTGTACCTTCCACCAAGACAGGTGAAGGCTTTCCTTTGGCTAGATGGATACTGTGGAAAGTTTGTACCTAGTTTTGTGAACATTGCCTGTCCTTTAACAGATCTCACAAGAGGAGAAAGTTCCTGTCAAAGTTCAATGGTCTCTTGAATCGGGTAGAACACTTGAACTAATAAGGCTCTGCGTTAAGTTTTCAGTTACTACTAAAAATACACAGATACATTGAAATCATGGTTTGGGGCACTTATCCTAAAACATTCAAGGTAAGTAATACTGTGTGCTGCATCAGTGTAAAGCAGAGCAGTGCCGAGAGAGGAGGTGTTTTGCCTTAGAAAGATCATCTAGTGATGTAGATCTTCTGTATCTTAAAGTACTTTTAGGCATGGACTTTTTGCTGGTTTTATAGGAAAAGTGATGACAATACGATGTTGAGCCAGTGGACGCTGTCTCTTCCTACAGTGATACCACAGGCCTCGTCCTGCCAGTCAAAATATGTGTGAATTGAAGTCATATAATCCATTGTTAAGAGTCAAAAATCCCTTGTTTTGTGCTGGGAAGGTTTGGGTACAACATGCTACTTCTCAAAAAAGGTGCAGTTTGTCTTGTTAGTCTGTGGCAACACTCACAAGCAGGAAGCTGGGCAGTACTCTGTATTAGGTGGTGGTTGCTCATTACTGGAGCATAAAAGGATGTAGCCTGAAGAGCTAGAATCAGGAAGTTAGTCCCACCCTTGAAGAATCATTTGTAGAAAGATCCTAGAAAAGTGGAATGTGTGAGCCCAGTTAGGGCTAACCTGTGCAGTGTACTCTGAAAAGTACATGTTCATAAGCTGAAAACTGGACCTGGGAGAGGTCTTCAAAAGATAGCCTACAGTCTGGAAGGAGATATGTAACTAAAGTTACCATTGGTTTATACTTGAAGCCAGTAGAGTAGCTGTTTTGTTTTATTGGGCTATGTGGAGTAACCTTTTTTGTACAAAAGCACTCATTTTCTTAAGCTGGACTGTCACCACTTTAAATTATAAAGGGGTGAAGGATTGGGTTGTTAAATTCTGTTATAGTGGCATGAAAATTCATGACAGTGGATGTCCTTCAAGGATGCATCTGCAGTCCTTACAAATGGGTTGTCCTGTCATCAGGCAGCCCTTTGGTCGGCCGGATTCCAAAGTCTGGGTCTGGCTTCGGCTGGTGTCGCACTTCACCCGACGTCATTGCGGCAGTTTTCGGGTATAAAGGCATCAGCCGACGCCATTTTCCTCAGTCTTTCTTGCCGCGTGGCGCCCGAAGCAGAAGCTGTTCGCAAGTGTCTGTCGGTCAGATACAGAGATTACTATTACCGAATACTACTTCGAAGACTTCTATAAAGCTAAGTACCCCGTTGGGGACTCTTTCTTGCCTCAGCCGATGTCAGAGAAAGTTAACTGTTTATCTTGTGGGAAACAAATACCTCATAAGGATTTCCACTCCTATTGCATACATTGTTTAGGCCCAGACCACGACGTAGCAGATTGCCCAGCCTGTTCTTCTTTTAACCGGCGGACGCGGAGACGTCGCTCGGACTTTGCTGAACAGATTTTCGGCTCCGATTTTGCCTACATTATGCCGTCGGATCCTCCGACTACGCAAATAACTAAACGCAAAGAAAAGGACCGACACTCGCGGTCCGCGGTTTCGGCTGAAACCACGGCCAAGCAATCCACGAGTGTGTCTGTTTCGGCCAAAACCGAGCAAGCGGTTATTTCTTCAGCCGATAACTTGCCTTCTACCGAGGCCTCTTCTATTCTGGTAGAAACGGCTTCTGAAATCCAGCCTTCTGTTGCGATTTCACAGGATTTATCAGACACCATCCCTCTAGATATTTCTACTCCTGCACGTGGAGCTGCTAGGCCTCCTCCAACTATGTCTATTAAGGCCTTTGCCAGGGCTAAAGCAGCCAAAACTTCCAAACCAGTGCCTGCAAAGCCCCCCTCTCACAGGCCCAGCACCAGCTCCCATATGCTTTCTTTGGCACAGGATCTCATCACTTTAATCCGTGGATCCCAGTCTCATCCAGACAGGGCCTCTCTCCCTCCTCCAGAAAAGAGGCCTAGAGCGGAGCCCCCTGAGCCAGTAGCCACAGATGATTCTTCTGATGATTCAGAACACTCAGATCCTCCTGAGGCTTTCTCCTTACGAAGACTCCGATGCTGAGGAGTCCATCCCTTCAGCCTCTCCTCCTGAGGAATTTTCCTTTGGGGAAACCTTGCATGCTATGAGGGAACAATTCCAGTGGCAGGGCCAAGATTTCTCAGACTCAAGAAAAAGGCTTAGGACCTTTCTACACTTACCACAGCATAGGCCTTTAGCTATTCCTCCAGTTCTATCTGTTGTTGATGATGCATTTAATGATGCTTGCACTTCTCCTGATACTTTACCTCCGGCTCCTGCTAAGCCAGATAGGTACTACAGGGTCCTGGACAGTCATCACCACTTATATAAGGCCCCTTTTGCAGATCCAGAGACTATCTCCCAGGGCCCTAAAGCTGTAGCAGCTACTTCTAAAAACCCCCTCCCCTCTGAAAGGGATTCCAGGTCCTTAGAGAGATGGGGTAAAAAAGTTTACACCTCTGCTACTTTGTCAGCTAGAGCTTTGAACTGCCAATTTCATATGATTCAATATCAAGAGTTTATGCTTGACCAGTTGACTAAAAAGCTGTCCTCTGAAGAATCTTTAGATAAAAAGTATGTTCAAGAAATGTTACATAACATTCAGCAGGTTAGTAACCATTCTTTAAAATGTGGCTATGATGCACTGGAGGCTTCCTTTAGATCAGCCATGGCGGGCACAGTTATCAGGAGGCATGCATGGTTGAAAGAACAGGCATTACCAGACCATATCAAATCTAAGCTTTTGGATGCACCTATGGACAAGGTCAATTTATTTGGTGCCCCGCACAGCAGGTTCTGAAAAGATGGAAGAGAAAGCAAAATCTGTGCAAACAGTAAAAGATTTCTTACAAGTTCAACCTCCAAGGTTTAGCAGGAATTGGCCCTCCAAGAATTGGTCCTTTCCGAGTCCTCTAAGGCACAAAGAGGCAGGAATAGGCTCTAGAGGCAGAAACCAATCCAGAGGTGCCTACATGGGTCGCCAGTGGCAGGGTAACAACCAACGAGGCACGGACACAGCCACCACCACTACAACAACTCAATCACAGTGACTTGGCGGTGGCACCGCCTACCAGGGAACAACTAGAAGCACCCTTAGGCGGAAAGCTAACCTTATTTTCAAGAAACTGGCACTGCATTACAAGAGAAAAATGGATTTTGCAAACTATAGACCAAGGTTACAGATTCCATTTCCATACTCTACCAGGAAAGAGAGGAATGCCGAACCTACCACCTACTCAAAGGGCAGAAGCTCTAAAACAAATATCTCAATTATTAAGAATGAGAGCTGTGGAAAAGGTACCATCTATGGAGCAAGGGAAGGGATTTTATTCCAGGCTCTTCCTGGTACCAAGAAAAGAAAACAAATGGAGGCCTATTCTAGATCTGTCCGCTCTAAACACATTCCTCATTGTTCCAAAATTCAAAATGCTGACTCTACAGCAGCAGCTTCCCATGCTGGGCAAGGAGTCTTGGCTGGTAACTCTAGATCTCAAGGAGGCATACCTGCACGTCCCCATAAGACCAATTTGCAGAAGATACCTCAGATTTCTTGCAGGATCAGAGCATTATCAATTCTCAGCATTGCCCTTTGGCTTATCTACTGCGCCCAGAGTGTTCACGAAATGCCTGGCATCAGTAATCGCTCATTGCAGACTTCAGGGAATTCAAATCTATCCCTACCTGGACGACTGCCTGATACAAGCGGACAACAAAAACAAATTAACAGAAGACTTACAAAGAGTCATCTATCTGCTACAAGCCCTGGGATACACAGTCAATACAAAAAAGTCGAGGCTGGTTCCATCCCAAATAATAACCTTTCTGGGTGCAGAACTGGACACATCAAAACAAATGGCATTTCTAACTGCAGAAAAGAAAGAACAACTTCCTCTCTACTTCTTGGCATTAACAAAGCAGAGCCACCTAACTGCAAGAAAAGTGTTACAAGCTCTAGGCTTCATGGCATCCTGCCTAATTCTGGTCCCTCATGCCAGGCTTCATATGAGAAAGCTACAGTGGTACCTAAAGAATTTGTGGTCTCAGCACAAGCACAGCCTGGAAACCAAAATTCCAATGATCCCATGCCTGAAGCAAGAGTTCTTATGGTGGGCTCAGGCCTGTCAATCAAACACAGGACTGCCCTTCAGCAAAAGTCATCCAAGACAAACTATCACGACAGATGCCTCAGACCTCGGTTGGGGGGCACACATGATGGACAAGTGCATTCAAGGCCTATGGACTCAACACCAACTGCATCTGCACATAAACCTAAAAGAAATGATGGCAGTAAAATTGGCAATCCAGGCATTCAGACCTATTCTCCACGAAGGCCAGCTGTTGATAAGGACAGACAACACCACAGTTATGTGGTACATCAACAAACAGGGAGGCACACACTCATACCCCCTATGCCGGCTGGCACTAGACCTATGGGATGTGGCTCTGGGTTACAACCTTCAGTTACAAGCAATTTATGTACCAGGGAAGGAAAACATTCTAGCAGACATATTAAGCAGAACTACAACAGATGCCCACGAATGGATGCTGCATCCGGACATCTTCAAAGACATCACAAGAAAATGGGGATTACCACAAATAGACTTGTTTGCATCCCCATACAATCACCAGTTGAAGAAATTCTGCACAAGGACTTACCACCCACTTGCTTGGAAGGTGGACTCCCTATCTTTCAGTTGGAAAAGCCTGACAGCATGCGCATTCCCACCACTTCCTTTGATGCACAAGGTGCTTCTCAAGATCAAAGAGGAACGTCCGAGGATCATTCTGATAGCCCCAGACTGGCCAAGACAACATTGGTACCCACTACTGAGGAGCATGTCCAGGGAACAAATATGGAAACTACCACTGATCCCATTACTGCTGACACAGAACAACTACAACATTCTGCATCCAAGCCTAAAAACTCTGCAGCTAACTGCCTGGAACATTACATGACAGAAATTAACCCAAATTTATCCCAAAGGGTTAAGGACATAATCCTGGAGGCTCGTAGACCTTCAACAAGAAAGAATTATGCAGCAAAATGGAAAAGATATCTCATCTGGAGTGCTGCAAAAGGGCAAGATGGTGACACTGGTGAACATAGCCAACATCCTGGAGTACTTGGCTGAGCTCTACCACACAGGCCTGTCCTATTCCTCCATTAAGATACATGCATCAGCTATTTCAGCACAGTACAGCTTGGATCCTCCTGTCTTCTCGCATCCTCTGCTCAGACAGTTTCTGAGGGGAATTAAAAATGTAAAACCTCCCAGGAAACCTCCATTGCCAGCATGGGACTTGAACTTTGTGCTAGAAAAACTGACTCTGCCTCCTTTCGAGCCAGCAGCTACAGCAGACTTACAATACTTATCCTGGAAGACTGCCTTCCTGCTGGCAATAACTTCAGCAAGAAGGGTCTCTGAACTACAAGCATTAATGGCAGTACAACCCTTCCTGATCTTCCATCAAGATAGTGTCCATGAGAACAAATCCTACATTTATGCCTAAGGTGGTATCCAGAGTCTCTTTAAATCAGGCTATCCACCTTCCTACATTCTACCCCAATCCACAGAACAGGGGAGAAAAGCTCTTGCATACCTTGGATGTACACAGGCAATTACGCTACTACCTGGACAGGACAAAAAACAATAGAAAAACTGACCAGCTTCTGGTAGCTTATGCAACAGGAAATGAAGGAAAACCAATTTCTAAACAGACCATCTCCAAATGGATAGGAAATTGCATTAGACTTTGTTACTCCTACCATGGAAAGAAAACTCCAGAGAACATCAGGCCTCACTCCACAAGGGCCACAGCCACTACCACAGCTTTCTTACGAGGAGTGGCTACCAAGGACATTATAGAGGCTGCTACTTGGACCTCCGTGCATACATTTGCCAAGCATTATAACTTACCTCTATACTCTAGATCCCGTGCTGGCTTTGCCACTGCTGTTTTGCAAGGGATCCTGACTACACCATAATCTATTCTCATTTCCTCCTCCCCTAGTTTAGCTATGGTATTCTACCCATTTGTAAGGACTGCAGATGCATCCTTGAAGGACATAGTGCAGTTTTGTACCTACCATAAATGTAGATGTCCGAGAGGAATGCATCTGCAGTCAGGATTACCCACCCTCCTTCCCCTCTGAGGTACTCCTAGGGTACTTACCAATATTCAGCTAGCTTGGGGGGGATCTATTATGGTGTATTTGTTTGTATATATGTACATACATGTTTATCTTGTGTGTTTGCTCTCTACTATTTGGAAACTTTGGCATTTATCCAAATTTAGCCTACCAAGAGGGCACCTGGCATCTGGGGCAAGAAACAGAGGAAAATGGCGTCGGCTGATGCCTTTGTACCTGAAAACTGCCGCAATGACGTCGGGTGAAGTGCGACACCAGCCGAAGCCAGACCCAGACTTTGGAATCCGGCCGACCGAAGGGCTGCCTGATGACAGGACAACCCATTTGTAAGGACTGCAGATGCATTCCTCTCGGACATCTACATTTATGGTAGGTACAAAACTGTACTTTCTGGATGTTAAGATGCAATGGTTGGCATTTCAGTTGTGGATGCTTTCCAGTTCCTCTGATAGCGAATCTGCAGTGGACATTGTGTTGAAGCAAAGAGGTAAATATATGCATAATTTGCATAGTAATAATGGAGGGTTCTGTATGTAATTAACTCCTCTAGTGGTCTCCTGTACAAAGATAGCAGCAATGGACCTAAAATGACACCTTGAGGAACTCAAGAAGCAGCAGGGTGTACAGATGAGGGATGTACATCTGAAACACAGTCCAGTGAGTATGCTTTTTAAGGTAAGAGGCAAACCATCCAGTGCTCCAGAATAGTTTAGGAGGGGCTTGAGTAAAATGTTGAACTTCTGTGTTATATGCTGAAGGAGAGATCAAGCCAGTCCAGAATAGAGTAACATTAATTTTCTCTCTGCAGAAGGTCATTCAAAAACTGAGTAAGGGTATTGACAGTACTCTCTGCGTGAAACCTGACTGGAAAGGATTCTGGTTATGATGTTCCTGAAGAATGGATTCAAGCTGTGTACAAACAACTCCGTAATCTTACAATAAAAGGCAGGTCAGAGATGATGCAGTAATTCTCCAGGTCATCAGGATTCAAGTAATGATTTTTCAATATGGGGGCAAACTCCATTCTAAAGTTGGAAATATTCCAGTATTGAGGAAAGACTGAACAACCTGGAAGGTGAATGGTCCCAAATTCCTCAAAGCAAGTAAAAACTAACCTTGTGTGGCATGGACCCAAACAAATAGGTGCATGCTTATAATCATTGGAATCCTTAACTTGCTGAAACTCGTACACAGTCAAGTCAGCTAACTTCTAGTTTGTTCTGTAAGAACCCACTGAGCTTACCATAGCGGGAAAACATGGATGACAAGGACATCATATTAGCTATGAAGAACTGAGCAGCCAGTACACACATCGGAGTAAAGAGCTACATGAGTGGAAAGGCAGCCTGGATCAAGACTGGCAGCTACTTTAAATGGCTTTGGTTGGATTGATGCAGAAGAGATCGCCTTAGACAAAAACAATGTTTTTAGTGGGGAACTTCACTTGATATCTTGAGTTCATTAAGCCTAAGCTTTAAACAGGCTGTCTCCCCATTTTGATCTTGCCTTCTCCCATGTTGTCTCGAGACAGTTCTCATGGCTAAAGGTGAACAAGGTTGTGCATGAAATGGGACAAGACAATCCAAAATTGAATGGACAGTCATGCTAAAGGCTGATAACTTATTGGTTTTGCATGTACTGGGCACCAAAAGGAGCTGGTCAAAACTAATACAGATTTGTCTTGAGTTGTAGATGGCCAATTTCTACATTCAAGTAGTTCAAGGTCAGAGATTGGGGAAGATTTAATGAGAATTTTACAATGTGATGGTTAAACCATGGGACAACCTTCACTAACTTTTGACTAAAAATTGACTTTCCCGGTCTACAAATGTAAAATAAAATAAATCAGGGTAGAAGCCCCAGACTGGTGCAGTAACTCCAGGATAAGCTCATGGTGATGGACAAAGCTGAAACCATTCCTAATTGATTGCCTCTCTCCCTCAGGATTTCCTGAGGCATCATCAACCCAGGCAGTCAGATCACCCACTCAGTTAAGTGGGGGATGATAATTGAGTGGGAATCCACAACTTGCTCTTACACCCAGTACATACTGAAGTATTAGCTGTAATAACTTTGTTCTTGGTGTCCGTGGAGAAAAGATGACAAATTGCAGCTCTACTTCTGGTCCTGTTGGATGTCTGTTGTACAGCAGTACCCTCCCCAATGGTATAACAGCAGTCCTGTATGGCCCAAAAGTATCCTTTGGCCAGGTCTCTGTAATGAAAGATATGTTGACATTGTGTATCAAGTCAGAAATAATTCCATACTTGAGTGGACCTGACAGTAATGTGAAGAGCTTAGGTTAGTGGTAACAAGGTCCCTGACACCTGGCCAGTAAGAAATGCTGGTTCCCTGTGGTCATATTAAAACTGAATTTCAGAGGTTGTGGCATTTCACTTCAGGGCAGTGAATGAATACTACAATGCACACACTTCTTCCAGTCCTACCATCAGTTATCTTCCAGTGCCCTTCCCTGTACTTTTTCAAAGCGTCTTTTACAGCATAACAAAGCATAAAATGGAGGCAACTGCTGTACACAATTCAGACAAAGAACCTAAAAAAAATTCAAAATTGCACAAGTAGTGAAATAGTTTAGATAATAAATTGCAGTATAATTCACAAGTATAACCCAAATAAAACAGAACATTAAAATTAAGCAGGTGAATTAATCAGCACTGAACTCTGGATTTAAGTCTGTTATGTATATAAGTTTACTTGGTTAAGACCAAAAAAAGAGTACATAATCCCTTAATGTAGAGGTACATAAGTGAGCCCAGATTGGCTAAGTAGATGAAAATGTCAGTAATTGAGAGTAACTTCCAGAAATGACTAGTGGAAGAAAATCTCCGAGTGATATTTCTGATGATGCAGCAAGCCAAGTATGAGGTAGGTGCATCCTGTCAGGAGGGGTAACGCACAGTACAATTCCAAAGGACTAAGGAAAGTAACCAAGGGTTAAACAAAAGCTTTACTATGGTTTAACCAAGTGATAAGTATTTAGTTTGTTAGGTTGGAAGGTAAATGTAAAGACTGCAAAATCTAGTTCCGATAAAATGCCCTCAGCACTCCAGTCTCAAAGTGAGTCTAGCCCCAGTAGGAATAATGCTGGTAGAAACTAACAGCTGCCCAAGGTTTCCAAACAACATTCCAGACTGACAGGAAGTGATCGTCTTAATATAGGAATGTTGACAATGACTGACACTGGAAAGTCAGCTCTTAAAACAAAAAAGTTACCTCACCTTTGAATGGTATACAAAAGCAGAAGTCCCTTGTAGTTCTCTGTTGCTCCATTAGAATCTTATAACCAGTGCAGCAGTGGCTGGCCAAGGATAAAAATCTGGCTGCAGGTCTAAATGTGTTCTCTAATGGTATAGAGAGCATGATTTTGGATGTTTTTGACAAATGTGTGTATTTCTACTACTTTAGGAGTTCAGTGTAGTAAATGCACATTTCCCATGAGCAGATACCAAGGAAAGATCCTCAGGCGGATTAATAAGATCCAATATGAAACCTTAAGGGACAATATGCAGACTAATGCAGACCACTTTTCAAAACGGGCAGATAGGTTACCAAGTAAACTTAAAATGGTGTAGATACCTGTAACACATTAACAGCCAATGGGACAGTGATAAAGAGACCTTCCTTGATAAGTCTGCAGTTTTGTACCCTTGAGTAAGGATCTAATTTTTGGTCTTTCAAGAAGTTAAGTATTCAGAGGAAGCTGGTCAAGATGACAGAATTAATGAAACAGTTGTCTCACCTTACTATCCAGGATTGTAATGGGGGGAACTACCTGATATCACAGTGCCCTTTCGCAGGAAGCAGTCTTGACAGAGCAGTTTAGGCAAAAAAATTGAACACATTTAGTAACTTCATAATGTCAGATACGCATGCATTTATAAAAGAGAAAAACGTTACAAGAACTTTTTTCATGCATTATACATTATGGTTTCTTCTTATTCAGTTTAATGTTGAATAGATTGTTCAAGTCCTACCTTCCCTGGAATTTCATTCCTTTTCCTGAATGTGTATATATTCCCCCAGATTCTATTTTTCTGTATAGTTTACTCCTTACCCTTTTATAATGATCCCACCTCCATTTCATTTATCTCCTTTACAACGTTCAGCATGTCCATTGTGGCAGGTTTAGTTTATTTCCACTTCCTAGTAATTGCTTTTTTTGGCAGCCTACAGCATTAAACTTAATAGGGCTTTACTATGTTCAGGCAGTAAAGTTTCTATCTCAGCTCAAAATAATTATTTCCTTAGTTACAATAATTTGCTCCCCCAATGTTTGAGAAGTACTGTGTAGTGAATTTTTAAAATGTTGCGAAGTACCCCCAATCTTTACCGTCATATCTCCAGCAATTGCTTTCTTGCTGAGGAAAAATTCTCTGGAGTCTGTTTTATACCCTAAACTACATGTGTAAAACCTTCCTTGCAAACATACTGTCTTCTAAATTTTGTTTTGTACTTGGGAGCCTTGCAAATATCTTTCCAGTGTTCCTTTGCATATTGCCATTCTGTTCTTATTTCTCAGTCTTTCACAACCTTTTATTGTAGTTGTGTATTTTATATGTACTAGTTGTGCATTTTTTAACCTGGGGTTCTGTTCTTGACTGGACTATAAACTCAGCCAGAGCTGGTGTTTTATTTAACACACTTGTCCCTTTTTCTTTGATCATAGGGTTCATAGGTAAGTATTTGGCTAGCTGCCCTTGTTGGCCATTTTAAGCCCAGTCAGTTTCCTTTTTTGTATATATCCCATGGTCGATAATTATATATTAACCCTAATGGGATCATGCCACAGATAATTTGAGGGGGATCTATGCATGGGATAGGCATTTAGGAGCTGCCTTTGTCCATTAGTAGTACAGGGGGCAGTCCTGGGGTAAATTGTACTTCCTATCCATAGCTCTAAGTTGCACTTAAATATGGACAGGGATAAACTTTATTTTGTGAATGGGAAATCTGTTCCACAGCAGCGGTATCCTCTGTGAGCTGTACCCCCTCCCTCCAAGCCATTCTATTGTTGCAGAAGAGATTTAGATCCCTAGGCAGAGTATTTCTGATGCCGTTGGACTTGCTGAATTCTGTAAATCCATCAGTAGTAGGTTAGAGGATTCCTTCTATGTCTGCCATAGGTCACCTCTTAGCAGTCAGCACGATACTGAGTGTAGTGACGGGGGCTTTGAGTCAGTCCATGTAGGACATGTTTTGGCCTTGTTGCCCTTTCAGTAAGATATCTTTTTGGATATGCCATTTGTTGCATGTGTCTGGACAGATGATGCTTAAAGGGTGCATTATATTCAATGACTGGCCTAATGAGGACTGAGTAAAGGGAACAGTGACACCCCTATATCTAGACAAAATCCCTTTGTTTATAAGCTGTGCAGTATAGAACGATTTTGTTATAACAATACACATGTTGGTCAAAAGTTAGGTTACTTTCCAGATGAGCTCTGAAATCATACTCTGATCACATTTTGTCTTTCATCTGATGTTCTTCGTGTTTCACTGTTGCAGTCATAACTGTAGGGTGCTCCTGCCGGCAGGCAGCCCGAGGTCGGCCAGAATCCCAAAGTCTGGGTCCGGCGTCAGCTGTATAAGCTAGTACCCTGACGTCAGTACGCTTTGGTACATAGCCCTCAGCCGACGCCATCTTCTCCAGTCTTTCTTGCCGTGCGGTGGAAAGCAGCTCGCAAGTCGGTTGGCGATTTTTGAACAGCGTATTTGGTTGTTGTCGGTCCGAAGTTCTTGCTTCTCTTCTCAAAGCTAAGTACTCCGTTGGGGAATCTTTTTCTTGTTCCTCTGATGTCAGAAAAAGTTAATTGTATAGCGTGTGGGAAACAAATACCTCATAAAGATTTCCACTCTTACTGTCTACCTTGCTTAGGCCCTGACCACGACGTTTCTTGTCTGTTCTGTGCCAGGTTCAACTCTCGTACTATCAAGCGCAGGTACGATTGGGCTTTAAATTATTTTGGCAGACGCTTCAATTATAGAATGTCGTCTGACACTACCGAAGTTCAAAATAAGCGCAAAGACAGACAGGCCTCCGAGGTCCAAACAGGACTCGTTGCAGCTGGAGCCAGCGTCCGGTTCGGCTGTCGTCAGTGAGGCGCTTTTGCAGCCCCTGTCGTCCGCCACTTCTGAACCGATGGCCGATACGGACTCCCATGGGGAGCCATCAAGGCCCACTATTTTAACTGCTGCAGGACCTTCGGACGTCGCTCCTTCAGATGGGTCCAGAACCGCTGTGCAGGTACCGGCTTCTGAGGGGGTTTTCAGGCCTACTCACATCACTATTTCAAAGGCAAAGGCAAAGACAAAGACTCCTGTTAAGTCTAAAGTTCCAGCTCAAGCTGCTTCTGAATCCACTCCCAGGACACAAAAGCAATTATTGAGGATGGCTGAAGATTTGCTTACAATGATTAGGGGTTCTCACCCCCCTCCTGAAAAAAGGCCTCGACAGGATGTTACTCTGGATTCCTCTGACCAGGCTTCTGTATCTTCTGTTTCTTCCTCAGATCAGGACTACTCCTTTCCCCCTTATGAGGATTCGGATGCTGAGGACTCTTTACCCTCTGCCTCTCCGCCTGAGGATTTTTCTTTTGGGGAAACCTTGGTGAACATTTTCATTGGGAAGGACAGGAGTATTCTGCTTCCAAGAAGAGGCTTAGAGAATTTCTTCTTCCTCAGCATAGGCCTTTAGCTATCCCTCCTGTTTTGGACATTGTAGATGATGCTTTTTCTGAGGCTAATTTGAATCCTGATTCCATGCCTCCTGCTCCTTCTAAGCCTGATAGATTTTATAGGGTTCCTGACTCTCATTTATTTTTATTTAAAAACCCTTCTGCGGATCCTGAAACTATTTCTCAGGGCTCTAAGGCTGCTAAGGTTGCTACTTCTAAAAATCCTATTCCCTCTGAGAAGGATTCTCGGGCTTTAGACAGGTTGGGAAAAAAGATATATACTTCTGCTACCCTGTCTGTAAGGGCTTTAAATTGCCAGTTTCATATGTTTAAATATCAGCAATTTCTTTTGTCTGTTTTAAAGCAAAAGCTTGCTTCCCTTCCTGCTTGTGCAGAGGATAAGGAACTTCAGGATGTTTTGCATGCTACTGAACAGGTGAACAAGCATAGCTTACATTGTGGTTTTGATGCTTTGGATGCTTCTTGCAGGGCTGCTGCCTCTGGTACTGTTATTAGGAGACATGCCTGGCTTCGTGAGCAAAGTTTACCTGAACAGGTTAAGGCTAAGTTATTAGATGCCCCTGTTCAACATGATGTTCTTTTTGGATCCAAGGCTGAGGAAGTTATTAAAAAGATGGAAGAAAAGGCAAAGTCTATGCAGACTGTAAAAGACTTCTTGCAAGTTCAGCCGCCTAGATTTTCCAGGAATTGGCCCTCCAAAAATTGGTCCTTTCCCACGTCTGACAGGCCTCAAAGGGGAAGATATAGGTGCTCCAGAGGTCGTGGTCAAGGCCAGGCCTCTTACAGATCTAGACAATGGACTGCTTCTTCACCTAGAAGGGGAGAAGACAGATCCCAATCTCAAAGAAAGCAAACTCAATGACTCTCTCGGTTGGGCTTCAGGACCCCTTCACCTGGATGCCCCTCTCGGAGGAAAACTGTCTCTTTTTTACAGAAATTGGACTCATATTACCCAGGACAGATGGGTATTGGACGTGATTTTAAAAGGTTACAAATTCCACTTTCACACTTTGCCAAGGGCTCACGGTTGGCCAGATCTGCCAAAACATCAATGGTCAGAGGCCTTAACTCAAGTGGATGCTCTTCTGGCCATGAGAGCCATAGAGCCTGTTCCACTCTCGGAAATGGGAAAAGGGTTTTATTCAAGACTGTTCCTGGTTCCCAGAAAACAAAACTCATGGAGACCTATTCTGGACCTTTCTGTGTTAAACACCTTTTTGGAAATTCCAAAATTCAAGATGCTTACTCTGCAACAGCTAATTCCAATGCTCTCTCAGGACACCTGGATGGTGACATTGGACTTAAAGGAAGCCTATTTACATATTCCCATCAGGCAGGAACGCAGGAAATTCCTCAGGTTCAAGGCAGGCTCGAGGCACTTTCAATTCTCTGTTCTGCCCTTTGGTTTATCTACTGCGGCCAGAGTCTTCACCAAGTGCCTGGCACCAGTAGTGGCTTACTGCAGACTTCAAGGGATCCAGATTTACCCCTATTTGGACGACTGCCTTATTCAGGCAGACAGCAAAGATCTTCTGCTTCAACATCTGGACTTTGTTCAACGTCTTCTCCTCCTACTGGGATTCTCAGTGAACATAAAGTCACATTTGATCCCTTCTCAACAAATGGTATTCTTGGGAGCCCTCTTAAATACAACCTTACTAAGGGCCTTCCTCACTCCAGAAAAACAAACTCAGCTGGCTTCTACTTTCAACACCTTGGCAACTCTATCTCAGCTCACTGCAAGGAAATTCCTGCAGGCTCTGGGCTACATGGCTTCCTGCATTCTGTTGATTCCAAGCAAGGCTTCACATGAGAAAGCTTCAATGGTACCTGAAAAGTGTATGGTCACAGCATTACCACGATCTGGATATTCTGATTCCTCTGATCCCCTGCCTTCAGAAGGAGTTCCTCTGGTGGTCCAGGGCATGCACTTTAAACGAAGGAAAACCTTTTCGTCTTCCTCAACCTACTCAAATCCTAACCACGGACGCCTCGGATTATGCTTGGGGAGCACACTTTCTAGACAATTGCCAGCAGGGAACCTGGACAAAGGACCATCTTCACTGGCACATCAATCTGAAGGAAATGTTGGCAGTTCAAAATGCCCTTCTAGCCTTCAAGAACCTTTTACAACCAGGGCCTCTGCTAATTCGCACAGACAACACCACGGTCATGTGGTACATCAACAAGCAGGGGGGTTCTCATTCATATCCCCTCTGCAGACTAGCTATGGTTTTATGGGACACAGCTCTAAATTTGAATCTGCATCTCCAGGCTCAATTCATTCCAGGGAAACAGAATCTCTTAGCAGACAGCCTGAGCAGAAACATTTCAGATCCTCACCAATGGATGCTAGACACCAACTTATTCAACAGGATTACTGCAGTTTGGGGATGTCCCCAGATAGATCTGTTTGCATCCCATCTCAATCATCAGCTGCCTCGCTTTTGCACCAGGTCCTTCCACAAAACAGCTTGGAGAGTGGATGCCCTGTCCTTCAGCTGGAGAAGCCTTTCAGCATATGCCTTCCCTCCTCTTCCTCTACTACCTCGGGTATTACTGAAGATAAAGCAGGACAAGCCCAAGTTCCTCATCTTGATTGCTCCAAATTGGCCTCGACAGTTTTGGTATCCAACTTTAAAGTTCCTGTTCTCGGGGCCTCCTTGGATTCTCCCACTGAACCCTTCGCTTTTGTCCCAGCATCAGGGTCAGTTACTACATTCCAATCTCAAGACCCTTTGCCTGGCAGCTTGGCTCTTCAAAGGAATTTGATTTCCTCTAGTCTTCCCAAACAAGTTTTGGATGTTCTTTTGGAAGCTAGACGGCCTAGCACTAGGAAGTCCTATGCCTCTAAATGGAAGAGGTTTTGTATTTGGATGCAGGACCGAGGCTCGGATCCTCAGGTTCCTGATCTCTCTTCTATTTTGCTTTACCTTTCGGAACTTTTATCTAAAGGACTTTCCTTTTCTTCCATTAAGATTCATGCTTCTGCTATCTCTGCGCATTTCAGTTCTGATCCTCCTGTTTTTTCTCATCCTTTGGTGAAACAGTTCTTGAGAGGGGCTAAAAATTTGCGGCCTCCTAGGACCCCTCCTGTCCCTGCCTGGGATCTTAATTATGTTTTAGAAAAGCTTACTTTGCCTCCTTTTGAGCCTGCTGCATCTTCAGATATTAAGTTTCTATCCTGGAAGACTGTTCTTTTGTTAGCATTGACCTCTGCCAGAAGGGTCTCAGAGTTGCAAGCTCTCATGGCTGTGGAACCATACCTTATTTTCCATCAGGACAGAGTATCCTTGAGGACCAATCCTACTTTCATGCCTAAGGTGATTTTGAAAGTGGCTTTAAATCAGACAATTCACCTTCCTACTTTCTTTCCAAATCCTCAAAATAAAGGGAAAGGATTTTGCATTCATTGGATGTGCACAGACAGTTACGATTTTACCTGGACAAGACTAAAGATTTCAGAAAGTCTAATCAATTGTTTGTTTCTTTTGCCTCCAGTTCTCTTGGAAAACCTATTTCTAAACAAACTATTTCCAAATGGATTGCTTATGGAATCAGATTTTGTTACACTCATCATGGGAAACAGTTTCCAGGCACCATTAGAAGTCATTCTACTAGAGCAGCTGCCACTTCTACAGCTTTCCTCAGAGGAGTCCCTACCAAGGATATCTTGGAAGCTGCCACTTGGAGTTCTGTGCATACTTTTTCCAAGCACTACAATCTCCCCTTGTTTTCTAAGTCCAGGGCAGGCTTTGCCTCTGCTGTCTTGCAGGGTATTCTTGCCTCCCTTCTTCTATCTAAAGCCTCCTCCCCTTTTACACTGCTTTGGGATTCCACCCTACAGTTATGACTGCAACAGTGAAACACGAAGAACATAGTACAGTTGTGTACACCTACCATAAATGTAGATGTTAGAGTGTCTTCACTGTTGCAGTCGGGGTTTCCCTCCCTCCTATCCCCTCTGTTTTTCTCTCTCTTTCTTTTTTGTGGTGTATTTGTGTTTCCTTGTTGGATTAATTTTTGATTTGTTGGGGACTTCTGACATCTAGGGCAAGAAAGGCTGGAGAAGATGGCGTCGGCTGAGGGCTATGTACCAAAGCGTACTGACGTCAGGGTACTAGCTTATACAGCCGACGCCGGACCCAGACTTTGGGATTCTGGCCGACCTCGGGCTGCCTGCTGGCAGGAGCACCCTACAGTTATGACTGCAACAGTGAAGACACTCGAACATCTACATTTATGGTAGGTGTACACAACTGTACTTTCCTCAGCTATGGGTTTTGATTCCAATCTGAGATCCAACTCTGGCTACTTTTTTTCTAGACTTGGAATCCATAGCTCAGGATCATCCCCTTGCCTATAATCCCTTCCTGTCCCCAACATTACCCCAGATCGTATTTGCCTCTCTTTGCGTTCAGACGTAGTTTAGTTTGCTCAAGCACTCTGGTAAGTGTGAACTTCGGTTGCTTTTATTTGTAGCTTCTTTTGACTTTTGTTAGAGGCATTTAGACCTTTTTTTCAACTCCAGTATCAGGCTCTCAGCAGTCCTAGATTTTCTCACTTCAGTATTCTATGATGGAGCCAGTTACTCCACAATCAAGATACAGTTAGCTGTGATAACCACTTTTCACATTTTTGAGAATCATTCATTTCTGGCCTCTCAAGTTGTGTAAAGCCATCCTTAACTAACTTTTCTTAGACGACCAGTCAAGGATCCCACCTCTCCTTGGGATCTCACTGTGCAGCTACAGGCATTAACTTGTCTCCATTTGAACTAGCAGCCAAAGTGGATTTAAAGTTCTTGACATGAGACTAGATTTGTTGTGGCTATTAATTCAGCCAGAAGAGTGTTTGAACTCCAGACCTTGTCTTGTAAACATTCTTATACCATTTTTCACAAAGACTGTTTCTTTACTCAAGAATCTCCTTTTTATCTAAGGTGGCTTTTAAAGTCGGCACTCAAGTTATAAACTTGTCAGTTTACTACACTAATTTCACCAGTGAAAGGGAGTAAATGCTTCATTTGTTAGATCTACGTAGACTGTTGCTGTTCTTCCTTCACAGAACGAAACCCTTTAGGAGGTCAGGCAAGTTGTATCCTCCTGCAACGGAGGATGTCTGTAGAACTGTAGGCACAGGCATATACTGTATGTAGCCATGCCTGGATGTAGTTGTGATTTTTGCGGAGCCTTTTAAGGTGCACCCTTTGATTAATCCAGCCTGTTTGGCCTAAAGATCAGACACCTTCTAGGAGCGGGAAAGATGGAAAAACTTTTTGCCATAGGTGTAGAGTTTTCAACCCCCAGTGGACTTTTTCTAGAACCCAGAAAGGGGGAAAGAAAATTTGGTTCTTTAAGTTCCAAGGCCTTTCCAAGATTCTTATGGAAATAGATCTCCTTCCTATGGAAATAGATCTCCTTCCCCCAAGGTAGGGTGTTATCTAACAGCAGACATTACCCTTGTGGCAGAGGTCGGGAGAATCAAGGTTTTAAGAGGTCCTTTCACTGAAAAGCCTTATCAGTGCTCCTGAATGGTTACTTGACTGCTGCACTCTGGGAGCACTTATCTCTGCACATAGAGGCCTGGACGTCTATTACCAAAGATGAGTGCGGTCAATCCATCACCAGAGGCTGTTATAGTCCTTCTGTTTATCCACCCCCAACAGAGAAACCCCCAGTTTTCCACCCCGTCAAAGAAATGCAACAGCAGTGGAAATTGAAAAAACTGCTAATAGTCCTTCAAAAGGTCTCACCAGACCAGCGAGGGTTTGGAATTTACTGTAGACCCCTCTACTCCTTTATTAAATTACCACTTGTGATATAGGCAAATTTATATTCATATAAAAGTAATCAAACTATATTAACATAAATATTATACTTGTATGGTATATAGCTATATATTATGAGCGACATTACATAAATCAATTCCTGCCTATTTTAAGCAAGAAACATCTTTAGTAAATCATCACTTACTACATAGACAGTCGTACATCTATATAAATGAAAGTAAACCACAACGATACAATCCAGATTGCAAGCATTTTACATCACAGACCATAACGACACACTCCCAGTTACAAAATTATACATCACTTATAATGTACCCAGTCTTTCTCCCTCAAACATTACATATCTCATTTAAGTCCTGCCACCTTTTAAACCTCATTCCTCCCTTGTATGGTATTGTTCCCACAATTCCCATTTTTTTTCAGAAGTAGTTTGCTCCTACCCTTTTTTAAAGATCACAATTATAATTGTTTTATCTCTGTTACTATATTCACTACTTCCAGTATAGTTGGCTTAGATTTTTATTTCCCTTTTCTAGTAATTGCTTTTTTGGCAGCCACCAGTATTACTCAACAAGGCATTACCATGCAATTCCAATTCTGTATCATAGCTCAGAAAAATCATATCCCTCATCAGACCAATCTGCTCACCCAGCATTTCCGATGGTGCATTTGACAGGGAATCCTTAGTCTACCAACTCATCTCACTTCCAGAAAATGTGTTCCCAATTACGTCTTTCTTCCCCCTCACACCTCCAACATCTGTCTGCCTGAGGAAAAATTCTCTGGAGTCTACTCATAATCATCATCCCTTTCCACTTTGAGTTATAGTTTTCTGCTTATGCTATGTATAGGAGTCTTAACTGTGTAGCTCTGAAATGCCCCTTCAAACTGCATAATCCCAGTCTGCCCTGTTCTACTGGAAGACTCAGCATGTCCCACTTGAATCTTGCCGTCTTCCCCTCCCAGGTAAAAGCCTTCAGCTCTTTATTAATTGCTATCCACAACTTCTCTGCTTGATAAAAAAAGATGCCAGACCTGTGTATAAGACTTAAAGGGACTAAAATGTTTTAACTGCTTATATCTTGCTATTCGTATCCATATAATAAAGCTTCCATTTTCTCAGTTCTTGTATTCTTTTGTTTGGTCTCTTCCCTCGTATCCTTAGCTGCCACACTAGAATTATTTTTAATCCATACTCCTAAATACTTCATTTTATCATGTCCCAATAAAAATGGATATTCCTGTGTGTGTACATAATTTACCACTATTGCCTTTGTTTTAGCTTCATTTTGTATCCCAAAAATATCTGAAACTGTTTCAAAATGTTCCACAACACTAATTTTTTTTCTGGTTTTGTCAAGTATAAAATAATATCTGCAAGTAAAACCAGTTTTTCTCGACTACCATAGCAATTATATCCTTGAATTTCTGAGTCACTTTTCCTTGGGTCTCCAAAAAAGGTGGACAAAAATGGCAAAGTGGAGAAATGCAAAACAGAACAGCTTAAGCAATAACAAACAAGCAGAGTACCAGAACATCAAGTACTTTAATAATAATTAAAAAAAAAAATACTTGACGTTGTGGAGCTGTGCTCGTTTGTTATCCCTTATTTTCTTTGCCATTGTTTCCAAGTGTAATGCTAATAGTAAAGGGGAAGAAGGGCACCTATGCCTGGTTCCTGTACTCAAGCAGAAATTATCAGAGAGGACACCACCCACTTTAATTTTCACCTCTGATCCCTCATATATCCTCCTAATCAACCTTATGATTTTTTCAGGAAATGCAAATGCTTCCATTGCCCTGTTCATAAAGGCCCAGCTTACTCTGTCAAATGCTTTCTCTGCATCAAGACCCACCAACAACAATGGTATTTTCTTACAATTCTGCTTCCCTGTAGATCATCAATGTTCTGTTAATGTTGTCAAATGTTTGCCTCTCCTCCACAAAACCACATTGATTCAGATCTATCAGTTTTGGCATTACGTTTGCCATTCTTTTGGCCATTATAGACATGAACACATGATCATAGTTTGGTATTGAAATGGGCCTGTATGAAGCTGGATCTGATAGATCTTTACCCTCTTAAGGTATTACAGCTACCACTGCTTTCTTCTAGGATGGTAGTACTTCTCTTAAGATACTGTTAAACAAAACCTTCCAGATCTTTATTTTCTCCTCCTAGCTTCCACAGAAATACCATCAATTCCTGGGGTCTTTCCTGTAGATTGGTTATACATCACAATTTTTTATCTCCTTTCCTCCTGTCTTTACCGCTAGTAATTGAGCCTCATCTACCTCTAACCTTGGCATATTTAATTTTTCCATAAACATTTCCATTTGTATCTCTTCTTGATTTTCATATTTCTCTGCTTTATAGACTCTCATAGAATTTCCAAAATATTTCTAATGCCTCTACAGGATCTCGTTACCTTCCTTGTTATAGACTCCCTAAGTTTGTCGGCCATCCCTTCTACTTTGTTGCCTGAGTCGTGCTAAAAGTTTGTGCTCTAGTGTTATGTATATTAATGTACATGTGCATCAGCATCTGGTGACAGTTTAGATCACCTCAAAAGAGAGGTAGATGGCAATAATTTTGTGACTGAATGTGACTATTTATCAGGATGTTCATTATCTATTGAACAGATAGGTATTTTAAACTTGGGTTTAAAGTTTATACCCACAGTTTTTGCCTTGCTAAGTTTTAAAGCAAGAATTTTTTTTTTCGCAAATTACACCTACAGTGCTTTTACAATGATAAAAATGTAAGTGAAATTTTGGATATTTGATGTTTCTGATGAAAGTTTTTATTCTTGTAGTTCTGATGTATGTGATACAATTTATGACTATGGTTCCTAATACTTACTGTTTGAATACTTGCAATATTCCTTATAAGAGTAAGTTCATATCCCCCTTATAGTAATGAATGGGTAAAAGTTTGCTACAGTACTGGGGTGTGCAGTTAAACAAAGGTATGAAGAGTTTAATAAAAATAATGTAGTTATAATTTAACTAAGGGTGAGTGGGCTGCTTTAAAAAACTCTGTTAAGAAGGACCTAGTTATAAAACCATGTGATAAGGGGAACAAAATGGTAGTTATGCACCACATACAGTATGCACAGATGTGGTTTGAACATTTAAATAAGTTGTTTTGTGGGGAAATGAATATCAATGTGTATAATGTATTGGTACAGTTTGTGTCCGTCAGAGAAGGGTTCAAGGTTAGGTTATCTTACCAAAGAGGATGGTGAAAGGAAGTTTAGTATGGAGGATTGCAGTATGGCAACGTTTTGTTTACCAAAACTTCATAAGGATTTGCATTACCCTCCTGGTTGAGCAATTGTGTATCTGCTAATTATGTTTTGCATAGTATTGGTATTTTATTACATAATTTTCTTCTTCCCTTCATTGAAAAACTTCCATCTTACATTAACAATACTTTTGACTTTATGAACAAGATTTTTAAAATTAAATGAAATACTAGAATGTATTGGGTTGCTTTGGATGTTAGAAGTTTATAAACCAACATTAGGCATACAGATGGTATCAAGGCATTATGCTGTTTTTAGGAGACAGTTCTGTCTCTATTATGAAGTTGTTACAATTTTGTCTTTTAAATAACTTTTATTTTAGTTTTAATAGTGTGATTTATCAATTGCAGGACACTGCCCCCATGTATGCAAATTTATTAATGGCTATGTTCGAGATGGATTGTTTATATCCACATAATTTTGTTAAGTCATGTTTTATACTATTAATGATGCATAGAGGATTTAATTTTCATTTGTCAGGATGGTTTAAATGAGTTAAAAGATTCTGTGAGTGATTTACATAATGTTTATAATCTATCTTTTGATGGACTACAGTATGGTAGTGAGATTACATGTTTAGATCTTTGTTTGAAGGGCCTAGAAGATGGGGATATTCGTACATCCGTTTATATGAAGTTCATTAGTGGGGGGTCAATATTTACATGGGGAGAGTTGTCACCCTATTTAATAATATCTTTACCCTATGGAGAATTATTACGATTGCATAGGATTTGTAATAATTATGTAGATCTTTATGATGAAACTTTACGAACATCAATAATGTTTTTGAATAGGGGGTATGATTTTGTTTCTATTAAGACTCTACATAAGATTGTGTGCCTGGATAATTTGAATAGGACTAATGATTTTGGTATAGTTAAAAAGAATGCTCGTGGACAAGAAAACATTTATTTTGTCACAGTTTGTAACATTTTAAGTGAAAAACGTGGAGAAATATTGAAGTATTGGAAATTTCTTGTGAATGATGGTGAATTGTCTAAAATATTTGTTAGTGCCCTTTATTTCTTATAGGCGAGGGCAATATGTATCTGATATGCTTGTTTTGAGCTTATTTTGTGTCTCCTAATATAGATATCATCTCTCCCAAGGTATTGGGTACTATTCCTTGTAATAACTGCAGTATTTGTAAAGTTATAGTATCTGGTTTTAAAATGATAAGTCATGTTGGATTTGATTTTTCTGGAACAATTTCTTATATGACTGAGGGCAATATTTATGCCCTTAGATGTCCATGCAACGTGTTCTATATTGGAGAAAGTAAAATAATGTTTAGGATCAGGTTGCAGGAACATGTTAAGGACGTCAAGAAGCAAAAAATAAAGTTCTATTCCTATTCATTTTAAAGAACAGCATAGTGGTGATTTTACATTACTACAAGGGACAATTCTGGAAAAAGTACAAGTTAAATTATAAGACTGTTCTGTGTTAACAGATGGACTTCTTTTTAAGGAATCTAATTTTAAATTGAAATGCAGAACTTTAGTACCTTATTGTTTAAGTTGAGATTAATTGAAAATTTAAGTTTGTTTGTGTCTTTCAGCTTTTAAATTTAAGTATTTTGTTTAATTGAATATATTAATTATATAAATTATAGTTTGTTATATATGGGGATGTTCAGAATGGTTTACTACTTGAAGGCTGTTTAGCCAAGCTACAGTTTTAAACAGTAAATTTATTTTGGGCTAGTAGCCTGTTTATTCTTCTTTTGCTTGTTCTGTGGCCCAAATGTCTGTTTCTTCTGAAAAAATATTTGGAAGACAAATGGAATATAGCAGCTTGAATCTCCCACCCACCTCTCTGTTCCCTGGTTGTTGGTGTAAAACTGCTGCTCTGCCTGGTGTACAGCAAAACTTTTACCACAAAGAATCCCCCACGTTTAGATCCTCTAAATTCTACTTCCTGGAATAAGTTCCTCCCCAGGAGAAGTTGGAGTATTTGAAATGCGTCATATATTGGCGCAGGAAAGGAAAATGTCACTCAAGGAGTGTTTTTAAGACTTTGGGGTATAAAGCTTCTACCATCTTGACAGTACCTCTGGCCAGTTGACTCCGTTGTTTTCTGAGATCCATCTGGAACCACTCAGTCCTTGAAATAAGAAAATAACTATCCTTTTAACACTCATTTCAAAGGAGTGAAAATGGTGGTTCAATGAAAATGTGGGCAGGTTACGTTCATGGCCCCGTACCCCACTAGACACTAACAGCATATGCTTCAGATCCATCCTGGGGAGCATGCACATGTCAGTAGTCCAAGGGCTGTGGAATGCAGCCCAAGCAGATATATATAAATGTTGAGAGATGGTGGCATTAATTCAGACTCTGAAAGCTTTCAAACCAGTTTGGACAGGGGCTGTCCTCCAGGAAGTCGAGGCAATATCGGTCAGATAGTCCGACATCTAGAAAGAATAACCTTCATACTGTCTTTAGAGACTAGCCACAAATGCCTGTGACTTGGCACTGCATTCCCGTATGACCCAAAGGCAACCTAGATTGTCTACATCCACTGAAAAGATAACACTGTTTGACCTTACCATGTTGGAGGCAGACCCACAAGCAGGGAGGTCTTCCATCAGTTTGTGCATTCAAAGACGGACATGTTTGCACAGGAAGTTGAAGTTCTTCTGAAGAGTACCCATCATGGAGGTGTGTGCACTGGATGCCTTCTCAATCAACTAGACCTGTCGCTTCCTGTATGCATTTTCCTAGATGCCACAGCTACTGAATGTAATCCAGACCGTTAGGAGGAGCAAAAAAGTGGTTGTCTTAATGCCCTTCTGGCCCAGGCAGCACTATTTTGTCTCTCCTCAGAGATGTACATGAAACCTCATGTCATGCTGTTGCTGGTGCACCTCCTACCTTGGAAAATGGGTTCCTCTTACAACCTGACCTTGAAACATTTCAGTCTGTAGTTGGGATGATCCAATTACCTTTGTGGAACCATTTCATAGAGATCTTGCTAAATATTCTTTGATCAAGCCGTAGCCACTAGAAAAATCCTACTTATCGAAGTGGAATAGGTTTTGCCTTGGATGTAGTAAAGGAGAGATGATTGCATTGGACACCAGCGTCCATGACACTGTGCTACATAACTGAGCTCCTTAGGGCAGGATTGGCTTCCATCACTGAAGTGCACCTTTTGGCCATTTCAACTGCCTGCTTGCTGCTGGTTTTGCTCCCTTTTTTATAAGGCCTGACCAGCCTTATCTGCAAGGCCATAAGCGAATCACCATGGACATTATCAACAAAGATATAGGTAATTTTCAAACACTTGACCCTACTCAGTTTGGATTTGTCAAAGGGAGATCATGGCTGTTAAACCTGGTGGACGACTTCGAGACTATCACCAAGGACCCGGATGAGGGGAAATCTGTACATACAGCCTACATAGACCTAGCAAAGACTTTTGACACTTCCCCCACTCAGGCATCATTGACAAACTAACCCAGCTAGGTATCCACCCTTATGTTAGATGGGTCGCTAACTGGCTCACTGATAGAACACACATATAGTCAAAATAGGGGAATCCACCTCCAACAGCAGACCTGTAACCAGTGGTGTTCCACAGGGATCAGTCCTGGGACCTGTACTCCACAGTAGTAAGGGCATTCTATACTGCTCATCTCGTAAGTAAGGGCATATCCTCCAGAAAAAAAAGGTTATAATCTCCCTGTACTCTTTCCTCATCAAGCCAATAAATGAGTACAGTGCCCCTTTTGGTATGTACCTTTCAAACACCTGCAGCAGTTGGAGAGGCCAAGGAAAATTCAAAGTCTTCAGCATCTGTCCTATGTGGATCGTCTGAATTCCATGTCACTTTATTCCGTTTCATGCAGACTACTCTGAAGCGATCTTTCCCATGCATGTAAGGCAATCTCTGACCCTGCTTTACTGGACATGCTGCATATCCACAAGTCAGATGGTACATGGGTTGCTTGCTCTAAAGACCTTAACCTGGTATGTGACATTAAAACCTCCTGGAGGGGAGGATTTGTTTCCCAGAGGTTACCACACCTTCGGAACAGACTCCCACTTTGTGTTGAACAGAACACCTCATTGGCCGTCTTCAAAACAGTCTGGATGATTGGATGGGTAACCGTGAATTCACCCCTGGGTTTCCACCTGTGTCCCTCTTGAAAAGGGGCATTTGGTGCTGATCGTGGAAATAAGGATAGAACTTGGCTAGGCTTGTAAGGGCCCTAGGGCCATTAGCCTAGTAAGTTCCTATGATTGTGTATGTTTGTTTTTTTTAACACCTTTATTGAATTATCACTTGTGACATAGGTGAATTTAACATTTATATAAAAGTAATCAAACTGAATTAAAAAGTTCACATTTACAAACATACAGCACATATATTGTTCTGTACCATATAATCAAAACAACATACATACATTGTTCATTTCCTGAATTTTCATAAACCTCATTCCTCCTCCTCCAGAACATTTTTCTGCATGTATTGTTTCCGCAATTTCCCATTTTCTGTGTAATTTACTGCTACCTTTTTCTAAAGATCCTACTTCTTGTTCTTTTATCTCCGTTACAATATTCACTACTTAAAATTAGACTTTGATTTCCATTTTCTAGTAATTGTTTTTTTGACAGCCACCAGAGTTAGTTAACAAAGTCTTACTATGTCTAGGCAATTCAGGTCCAGTATCTCAGCTAAAAAAAATTCCTTAGTTATGCTGACTTACTCGCCTAGTGTTCCTGACAAGAGTACACTGTAGGGTATTTTTAAATTTTGCCAACTCATTACACTCAGAGAACATATGCTCCCAGGTACCCGTTTTTCCTCACTTAAACCATTTAACGTTTGCTGTCTGAGGAAAAATCTTTGGAGTCTGCTCGGTATACAAAAGTATCTGTGCTAACTTACAGGCAAAAATCCTAAATCTAGATTTTATTGCTTATTTAGCAGCCCATACATATGTTTTCCTACTATTTCTTTGTGAATTGCTTATCTAATTTTTCTTCCCCAAACTCTTCTGACCTTCTCTGGTCGATTCTGTAGTTGTACAGTGTTTTAGATGTCCTACTAATTATCCCTGTTTAAACAGCAACTTCTTTCTAGATTCAGTTGAAAACTCTATCAGAATAGCTCTTTCATTTAGGATTCCCCTTTCCCTTTCTCTTTGTCTGTACTCTGCCAATCCCTGATAAGGGAAGGCATTACCTAGCCTTAAATCCAAATGTTGTTTTGGCCTATTCCTATTCTGTTACCTTTCCCTCTCCATTTGTTCCTAGTACACTGGATATTTTGCCAGTTTTATCCAGTAAATTCCATCCCCCTCTTGCCTGTTCTCTGTACCCCCTTAATTGCAGCCATCCCTATTGACAAAACCTTCTTTCTGTATTCTTCCATTGGCTTAGAATACTTTCTGCTACTTCATGAATATAATGTGTATAGCTGTTATTCTCGAAGTATCTGCAGCCAAAATCTCATTCTCTCTCCTTTCTCAAATTCCCCCTGCTTCATTTTCATCCCTTTCCATTATTAATTATAGCTTTCTGCTTCAGGTATACAAGTCTTAACTATAACTTTAAAATTTATCGTGATTTCTGTGTTGATTTACTGTGTCAGTGAAGCTGAGGAGGGCAGTTGTGGTGCTGTGCTGAGGTCAAAAACCAAACTGTGTGCGAGATAACAGCTTGTTATAGAAGGTGGTTTAGAAGCTGGGTGTGAATACATTTTTCTAGTATTTTGGAGAGGGGTGGAAGAATGGGTATGGGTCTGTAGTAGTTTGCGAGTTCAGTGGAGTTGCCTCCTTTGTGCAGGGGAATGATGTAGGATACTTTCCAGGTTAGAGGGATGTCGTTTTTGATGATGGAGCGATTGATCAGGATAGAAACTGTGTAGGCAGTGACTTTTGTGGCAATTTTTAGGAATTCTGTAGGAAGGATATTTGCTGCGAGGGTGGTGGGTTTGAGTTTACTGAGTAACTTTTTTATTGTGTGAGTTAGTGCGTATTTAAAGGAGAAAAGGTTACTGTAGTCAACATTTGTAAGTGGAATCTGAGGTGGGGTAGATTGATGACAGTTGATGAGCGAATTGAGTCTGTGAAAAAATAATTGAATTGTGAGGCTATACTGTCAACTGAGGGAGGTATGGTAGGTTTGGGGGTTGAGGTATTTCCATGTTGAAGGAGTTTACTTATGGTGGACCAAAATTATTTGGGATTGTTTTGGTTTTTGTTGGGCAGTGGTGAAAGATTTTTTTGTCAGATTTTGTTTGGGATTTGGCTTTGTTCATAAGGGTGGCCTAATAGTTAAAGTGTTTGCCTTACAAACACACGGTGCAGGGTTTGAATCTCACAAGGGATAATTGGCTAGGCTTAAAAATGGCTCGCAAGGGCAGTTAGCCTAGTACTGCTCTATGAACCTATAATCTATCCCTTGAAATCCAGTAGTCCTAAACCACCTTGTTCTGTTGGTAGGATCATATTCTCCAACTTGACCTTTGCCCTGTTCCCCTCACAGAAGTCTTTCAACTATTTAGGAATTACTGTTTACAGCTTCTCCTGTTTGATAACAAAAATACCTAATCTGTATATAAAACTAAGGGGACTAAAAATATTTTATTGCTTGTATCTTCATATCCATAAGCAAGGGCTGACAGTTTCTCGGTTTTTGTATTATCTTTTGTTTAGTCTCTTCCCGTGTATTCTTAGCTGCTATAACATAACCGTTTTAACCCATACTTCTAAATACTTTATATTTTGTCTTGTCCTAATAAATGAGCATTACTCTATCCACTTCATGTGTGGGTACATAGTTTACAGGTATATCCTTTTGTTTTGTCTGCATTAATTTTATATCCTGAAAAAAATTAAAACTGTAAAGTTCCACAACACTGAGATGTCCTTTTCTGGTTTTATTGGGTGGAAATTAATATAGTCTGCAAATAAGGCCATCTGTTCTCGAATACCAGTTATATCCTTGAATTTCTCAATTCCTTATTTTCTTTGCCAGTGGCTCTAAATGTAATGCAGATAACAAAGGGAAAAGAGGAAACCTCTGTCTGGTTGGCAATCAGGGAGAAAGTTTTACTTTAATTTTTGGCTCTTATCACTTGTATATCTTCCTGATTAAACTTAATGCATCAGGAAATGCAAATTTGGTAGTCTCCTCATGTATATTTCCCACCATAAGTTTGATTTGGTTTCTAGAGGAAGGGCCTCCTTTGGCTCCACTGTTCTTCAGCATGGCTTCCTTGAGGCCTCCCAAGATTTTGGTAGCTGGGGACTCTGACCCTAACAAGAGGAATGGTGACTAAGATAACAGATTTGTAGTTATGTACTTACCATAAATTGGCATCTGTGTTATCTGTAGTCACCATTCGTCATGGTCCCACCCACCAGCCCCCTTCCTGGGATATTAGCTGGATTATGGTGGTCCTATTTTGCTATTAGTTGGTTTTGGTCTTTTTTTTCGTGTGCAAACGCAATGTGTGGGGTTAGATGGCAGCAGAGCATTATGGGAGGGGAGGAGCTTCAGCTAAGCTGTTTGTGTATGCCAGCTCCGATCTGATATTGGATCTGATACCCTAATGTGATGAATGGTGACTACAGATAACAGATGCCAAGTTATGGAAAGTACATAACTATAATTTCTTGTCATTTGAACCTGTCATTTTAATTTGAACTTGTGTGGTATTTTATAAGACTTGGTTGTTTTAATAACTCTCTTTTTTTTTTTAAAAAAAGCCCCATAACCTGTTAACTTAGAACAAACACAACACTGTGTATATCATCAATAGTTTAACTCTCCTGATGGGACAGTTGTCCCAAATCGACAGTTGTACACTCTGGCATAAATTAACATTTAAGGTTTTTCATGTTAAGACGCATGTGAAAGCTTGTGCTGCTATTTGCATTAATTGCTTTCGCTTCTTGTCTTGTCTTTATTCCCCTCCCAGATGTGAAAAAAAAAACTTGTATGCTTTCAGAAAATGTTACCCTTAAGATTAAAGCGTTCTGGCTTTTATTGCTTCCCCCTGTAGTCTGCTTGTTTTCTTGGAAACACAAGTAGCAAATGTACATCTCTGCAAACCTCTCAACTTACACTGAGCGTGTATTTGCCAAAGGAGAACATTTCATTACATTCAGGGTCCTGTTTTCTTGCTTACACAAAAAACTTGTTAGCTTAAGCCAAAGGACTTAATCCAGGTATTCACCTATGCAAAAGTAAGAGAGAACGTGTCAACTGTACATATAATCTGTGCAATTCTACACCCCATTCCACCAAATCAGCTACTCCGAGGTTACAGCATATTAACTTAAAAATGCTTTGTTCAGTCTTTTTTTTTATATTGTAATGTCTGCATTTCTTAAAACTAAAAAAAAAAAAATGAAGAAATAAAGGCACTTTAGTATTTGTATTGCCTACAACAATAACTGAAAATGCTTCACTGTATAACGCAGTTTATTTCATGAATTGTCCTGCAGAAATACTGTCAAGAACAAAAATTGTTTTGCATTCAGTTACTTTCCTCCTTCCCTTCAATATCCTTCCAAACTTTTATGACTAAGTAGGGCATGTACGCTTTAGTCTCCCACAAGTTTAACAAAGTCAGTAAAAGTCCAGTCTTTCCACTTCTTGTAAAGCCATGTTTCATAAATGTGATTGATGCTTTTTAGTCTCGCATTCATTCACTAATTTCAATTTTGCTGGTCATTTTCCTTTTAATCCTCCATCTTCCACTCCCAGACACTGGTTCATGTCCAAGGTACTCCCAATTGTTCTAGTCAGCTCCTGTGCTTTTTCCCCTGTGTATCAAGCATTTTCCTTCAGAACATTGGAAAAGGTGTCACTGAAAGTATCTGTGTGCTTTATCAGAAGAATGAAAAGCAGAGTCCCTTTCTGTTTAATGGCTCACTTTTTGTTGGGAAAACTTTTTCTCCTTGGCCTGTTTTACATGAAAAAAATTACTTTTGATTCTGCAAGGAAGAATATTTTAAAGACAGATGGAAACAGCAGCTTGAATCTCATACCTGCCTGTCTACATTAGCTGATTGATTGGATAAGTTTGCTTTTCTGTCTGGTGCACAGCAAATAATTTTCCACAGATATTGTACTCTCTCTAATTTCACTACTTTGCCCTTCTGCCAGAGTTTTGTCAAGATCAATTCTTTCTGCTGATATTATTGCATCCTTGCTAATGCAGGGCTTGACTGCTTTTGCGTGGCCAAGTTTGGAGCATACACACAATTTGCCCTTTCAGTTAACAAAATCCTGCAGTGGAATACCAGTCCAGGTGATTATTTGTGCTTTCATAAAATTAATAGTCTCTTCCTTCAGTTCTGGTAGAGCAGAAAATCTCAGGTTTTCCATGCCTGCTCCTCCTCCTAAATCTGTCATTTTTGAAATGGCCATTCTTATGCAGTCTCCTACTCTGATTTTTGCAGTTTTTATCAGTTCATCGGATTAACTGTTTAAAGCTTTTATTTTTCCATCTTTTTGTTTGAGTTTATATACTCCATCAGTGTTTTATATTTCAGTTAGCTCTGAGCACATTTGTTTTATCCTTTCCCATAGATTTCCTGAAACCATTTCTTGCACCATAGCTTTAGCATGAACTGAATTTGCTGAACAGCTGCATGATTATTCACAATGTTTTCTCCACCTTTTGTAGTCTGTTTTCTTTCAGGCTGTTTAAGTTTCTTTGCTGACATGTAGGCAATGTACTTGGTAGCCAGTAACTGAATTTAGTAAATCTTGCAGAGTTTCTGGCCCTTATCTCTGTTTCTTTCACACTGAGAGCTGAAATCAAGCTGTTTATCAGTGTGTAGCCATCCTGAAAGAAGGTGTACATGTTATTGGCCTCACTCAGGGCGCCAAGTTACCAGGCACAGGTACTATGATTCCATCATGACACAAGACATGATGTCTGAAATGTTGAAGATGGAGGATGCCTGCAAGCTGTGTAGTCTTTCCTCACCATGCAATTACTCCATTGTGCAGCAAGGGCTGCAGGCAGTGAAGTGATTATGCACCGTCATGTGTGGTAGTGCTTTATCCAGAAAAACTTCTAGTCCAGCTGCAACTGTATTTAGTGGCCCCAATGTCTTCAGGCTTCTGGTAAAAGCAAAACCCTTGGCATAGACTCACTGTTCCTCATCACTTTTTCCTTTTTTTTCTTTTTTTTTTCTTTTTAGTAATGCAAAGAAATACACTCCAGAAATGATTTGGTGTTGTGAGCATTCTTGAGACAGTTTGGAGGAAACTATTGCAGTCTTGATGGTAGGTTTCAAGGACGATGCTAGCTCAGTAGCAAAGGTGCAAGGAAGCTTCTGGCATTCTTTGACCACCATTTGGCGGAAATCAGAAGTCCCCTCGAGAGCATGCCTTACTGTAACTACACAACTCTTGAAGCATTTGGGGATTGGCTACTCATCCAGTGGTCAGCGTGGTGCTTCATCCAATGCTGTTGGTGGATTATGGGTGTAATACCCAGAAGGTATGCAATTCCTTTCCTTGTCCCTCCCTAGACCTTTCCTAGTCTCCCACTCCATCAGAAGAGGGTGTCAGTCTTTAGAGGTTGCAAATCTCCTCCAAAAAAAAAAAAAATCCAGGAGGTTCTAGCAGACTAGATTGTTCAGCTACTAAAGATTCTTGATGGTGCCCGAGAAATCAAAAACCTTAGACCATTCTAGACTTAAGTGACCCAAGCTACTTTGTTCACAGACAGAAGTTCCTGATGATAATGATGCAGTTGATTCTGCTTGAGCTTCAAACGCATATTTATATTTCATGGTCACCAAGGAGTTGAGGGTTTTCCTTGTTTGAGTGAGAGGTAGTTGCCACCAGTTTGGGGTCTTTTGATTATTCTCTGCCTCCTAAGTAATCTTGAAATACATGACTTGACTGTATACCACAGAGTGCAGGGGTTGAAGATACTCTATTTGAATGTCTTCCTGCCTGCTCTAGTCACAGAAAAGATGAACACAGTCTGAAATGACATTTTCTTTCATTCTCTGGTAATAAATGTTTGTCCTTGAAGTTTAAAGGCTGCCTGGTGGACTCCCATACTTGCCTAACCAAGCCTCCCTCTAGAAAAATTTTCCTTGTTCGAGTGGATTTTAAAACTGTTCTTAGTTCCACTCTTACTCTGGCTGCTACAGAACACTGCAGCTCGTGGTACCCACAATCTTTTTTGATCCCCAGGTATTTGCATGCCCTTCAGTGGCCCTTTGGGACCAAATGGAAACTAGTCTTTTCACCTCTTTTCAGCGAAGTAAGAGTTTCCATGGCATTTCAGTGCTTATCTTGGAGTTTTCCTGGCACCAGCTACTCCAGGGCATCCCTTTCTTGTTTCCCTGATTCCTCGGTGATGGCAATCATGAATGCTTCAGCTCTTGAGTGGGTGGGAAATTGTCAATGACAGATGGTTCGAGATATTATGGTCATAGTCGGAGGCCAGTCTGCACATCAGCATTCTAGAAATGAAGGTGGTTCTTCACACACTGCTGACCTTCCAGGAATACCCTTCCTCATGGAGTGTTGCCATGCACTGTAACAGTGTGGCAGCCATGTGGTATGTCAGCACTCTGGGTGTAATCCATTTCTATCTCTGGGTTGGAGGAGCGCAAGAGTTTTTTGGACCGATCTCTGAATTCATACTGCTTTTATGGCAGTTGCTGAATGACTTAGTCCAACTCTGTAGTAACTGCTGATGTCCTGCAAGTGGTCCTTCAGCTGGTCAGTGGTGAGGTGTCTGATTCTATGATGGGAGACCCTCACTGACATCTCTTTGGTAATGTGACAAATGCCAAGTGCTGCAACTTCTCCCTTAACCCCTTCCAGGTATGTGGCCAAGGATTCCTTAGTCTGAATGTGTTCCAGGTCTCTCTTATGCTTTTACCCATCTCCTGCAATTTCCAAGTTCATGTAGAAAATGCAGACAAAACAAGATAGCGTCGGTCTTGTATCACCCATTCTAGTACTGTTGTATTTTCTTTTTTCCATTCCATCCAGCAATACTTAACTTGGACCTCTGTGCCCTTGCATAAATGTCTTTGCTACCAATTTCCCTAATGGCTAGGAACCCAACTTAGTCTGAAAGGATGAGATGTATCCTTATTTTTGACCAGAAGCCTAACTAGAAAAGGACGTGGAAATGTTTGTTCGGTTCTTGAAGGGCTTTGATCCTTTATGACCACAGATTCCAGATTCTGGATTACCTTGTACAGATGGAATTTGTGGTCAAGCTTTTCACCTGTTAGGGGGACACATGTTGACTGTGTCAGACTTTAACTTAGATTGCTGAACTTCAGCTTTTTCTAAGGTGTATAAGACCTGTTTGAGGAAGAATTTAAGTAATCGTATGTCCCATTTAGACAACCTGCTTTCTCATGGGAATTCAGCTTTGTGCTAGAGCAGTTGACTTGGCTCCTTTTAAACTAGTCTCCAAAGCAAACTTGAAGTCCTTTATTTTTCACGAGGCTATTTCTTTGCCATCTGCATATCCGAGCTTAAGGACTTTTATTCTTTCTAGTCATATCTCTGTTGTAGTGCAAACTGTGATCCCTCATTTATGCCTTGGGTGGTACTGAGATGAATATGCAGCATTTTCCCGTGGTTCAGTAATGCAATGTTGGATTCCATCAGCTTCCACTGCCTAACTATGTGACTCTGAGCAAGTCACTTAACCAGACACCTCTCCCATGCTAAGTCAGAAAGGGTGTGTGGAGATCAGAGCTCTACCCCCCCCCCCCAAAAAAATGCAAAAAATATATATATATATATATATATTTACCAAGCCATCAGTACTGTAGTTTTACCAAAATCACTTTTATAAGGGAAAATACCTACTTCATTGTCTTGAGGTTCTCGTGCAGCTTTAGTTCCATCTCCACTGAAACAAAAACCTTAAGAACTGTTCCCTTGGTGCCAAGAAACTTAAGCATATAACCATCTTGAGTGACTTTGTCTATGGTTGTCTAATGCTTTAGATTCTTTTATCAAAAATGTGGAAGCTTCTAATAGTGAACCTAAAGTTCACTTAAGTGAAAGCCATTGCCCCCTCTTGTGCTTTTTTTCCATAGTGCATCTGTTGGTTGTCATTACTGTATGGGCTTCTCTTAGCACCTTTTAAAGGTGTCACAAGCTAGATGTGTTGTGTGGGTCTCATGGTAAGTGGGACAGCCTTTATCCAAGGAGTTGTTTTTTTCTGAGACCATCACTCTTGGTTAGTGGAACCTGTGACCTAAAAGTAGTTGGAACTGAAGCAGACTTGGTCCAGAGACCTTAAGAGCTCAACTTTCAGGTCTCCATTTTTACTTGGGTGCTTGCTGCCTTAAGTACCTCGCCCAATCAAAGATGGCAGACCCTTCTATCCCTGGCAGTCCCATCCATTCATAAGAAAGTTTGAGGCCTGATATCATGACTGCCATGTCAGACTGACAATACCCGCAGAAGTTTCAGAACCCGCATTACGACTGATGTCTACTCAGACTCCTGCTACCGCAACCCCACCAGAGGCTAGTATGGCATTCTGAGGTTTTCACATCCAAAATACTGAAGTTACTGATAAGTGAGAACCCCATTTAATCATTTCCAAAAGATCAAATGTGTACCATAAATCCTGTTTAGAGAGGAAGTTCCAAGACTGATCATTGAGAATTGTCAAGGGATGGAGCCCCCACATTTATTCAAAGCTGAAGTTGCACCTAAGAGAAAAACAAAAAAAAAAAATTAAAAATGCCTTGTCATAAGGCCAAGAAAATGCCTAAGAAATTATTTCAGGACAAACCCGATAGGGATTCTAGATCGGGGAGGTCTCTTTACAGAGCCAAGTTTACCTACCATCTGTCCCCCTCCCCACCCCTTGGTACATCCCACCGTTTATCCAAAAGGCTTACCCCTGCCCTAAAAACTGGCCACTCAAGTTCAGACAATTAGGTTCTTTCAGCTGTTCAAAATGGGTGCAGAATGACCCAGAAAGAAGTGCCTCCACTCATTGGCATCCCCTCTTCCACCACAAAGTCAAGTTCAGCTGTGCTTATACAATCATTTAGACCTTGCTAGAACAAGGCACAATTGAAGCATGGGAAAAGGGTTCTATTCAAGACTATTCCTTGCTCTGAGAAAATGAGACTGGAAACCGATTCTAGATTTCTCCACCCTCATCACCTTTCTCCTTGCCCCCATATTTTATGATATTGTCCTTGCAAACTCTGCTTACGTTCATTCTTCCTCAGGTGTTCCTGTTCTCTCTGGACATAAAGGATGCACATGTCCACATTCCTATTTACCCGCCTTACAGGAAATTTTTGAGGTTTTCTATCTGCTCATCACACTTTCAGCTCTCTACTTTGCCGTAGAGACTCTACTGCCCCCAGAGTCTTCATAATTTCTTGCCTCAGTCGTAACTTACTGCAGGACTCGAGTAATACAGACGCTTATTTGGATGACCCGTTAGTAAAGCCAACATCTTGTCAGGTACTGATGACTCAACTTAACACTGCCCCTTCTTCGGGTCTGGGTTTCGCAATCAACCTAAAATGGTCGGCAGTGAAATCAGACTTGTTTTTTTGGGGTACAGACTAGATGCCAAACTAGTGCAGTCCTTCCCTCAGATAAAGTGCAAAGCCCTAACCAATTGCTTTCTTTATGTTTAGACCTGTACTACAAGGGAGTTCCTCAGTTCACTGGGATTCATAACCGCAACCATCCCTGTAGTCCCCGTTGCTAGACTCCATATGGGGAAGATCCATGGTTACCTAAAATCCAGCTGGTACCAACATTTTCATACTCCGGAGAGACAGGATGTTCGTGTATACAGCTGCAGTCATAACAGATGGGTTATCCTGCCATCAGGCGGGTCCTCGGTCAGCCGAATTCCAAAGTCCTGGTCCAGCGTCGGATGTTGTCGCTTCTTCCCTGACAGTGTGGCAGGGGTATAAAAGAGCCAGCCGACGCCATTTTCTTCAGTCTTTCTTGCCGCGCGGTGCCCGAAGCAGAAGCGGTTAGCAAGTGCCAGTCTGCCAGCTCCTGAGATTACGAATATTTTTCAACCGAAGTCTTCTTGAAAGCTAAGTACCCCGTTGGGGAAACATTTCTTGCCTCAGACCGATATCAGACAAAGTTAATAATTGCATTTCATGTGGGAAGCAAATACCGCATAAGGATTTCCATTCCCCCTGCATTCCTTGCTTAGGCCCAGACCACGACGTCTTGGCCTGTCGCTTTTGTGCTACATTCAACAAACGCACTATTAAGCGTCGGGTGGAGTTCGCCCAACACTATTTTGGCAAAAAGTTTAATTACATTATGTCGTCGGATTCTCTGACTCCAGTTTTGAGTAAAAGACGCAAAGATAAGGACCGACGTACGAGGTCCGCGACTTCTACCAACACCACGCTAAAGCCGACTACAGGTGCTCCTGTTCTCAGCGAGGCGCCTACGCAGCCCCTGACTACCGATGCCACTTCCTTAGCGGTGTCTTCTGTGCCCGAGGACTCAGGCTCCTCGGCCCACACCCCGATTACAGATACCGACGCCACTCTTGGCGGGGAAACTCAGAGTTTAGACAGGCCTGCCACCTCTCATGGTGTCTTCAGGCCGCTGCCTTCTTTTTCCATTAAGGCTTTCACTAAATCTAAAGCAGCCATGCATACTAAGACAAGCTCCACAGGGCCCCTCTCAAGGCCCCATGCCTAAAAAACAGATGCTCAAAATGGCTGAGGATTTGATCACTTATCAGGGGTCCTCAACCCCCCTCTGACAAGGCCCAGAGTGGAGGAAGAATACCCTTCCTCGGACCAGGCCTCCATGACTTCAGATCATTCTGAAGACCAGGAACATTCATACTCCCCTTTTGAAGATTCTGATGCAGGGGAGTCGATTCCCTCTGTCTCCCCCTCTGAGGACTTTTCTTTTGGGGAAACCTTGCATACCTTGAGGGAACACTTCCACTGGGAAGGCCAAGATTACTCGGACTCCAAGAAAATGCTCAGGGATTTCCTATTGCTCCCTCGGCACAGGCCTCTGGCTATCCCTCCTATCTTAGACATACTAGATGATGTGTATTCAGAGGCCAGCCTAAACGCAGATTCTTTACCTCCCAGCTCCAGTCAAGCCTGACTGGTATTACCGGGTTCCTGATTCACACCAATTCCTATACAAAAGCCATGCGGCTGACCCAGAAACTATTTCACAGGGTCCCAAGGGAATTAAGGCCTCCACTGCCAAAAATCCATTACCTTCAGAAAGAGATTCCAGAGCTTTAGAAAGGTGAGGGAAAAAGGTATACACCTCTGCCACTTTAACCATGAGGGCATTAAACTGTCAGTTCCATATGTTAAAGTAACAACAGTTTTTGTTATCTCAGTTGAAAAGCAAAATGTCACAACCTGAACAACCAGATTTGAAGGAGTTGCAGGATTTGTTGCATAGTGCAGAACAAGTGGGTAAACATACCTTGCAATGTGGTTTTGATGCTTTAGAGGCCTCATGTAGAGCTGCTGTTACCGGATCAGTCATACGTAGACATGCTTGGCTCAAAGAGCAAACCTTACCAGATCATGTCGAAGCTAAATTACTAGGTGCACCTCTTCAAAAAGATGTATTGTTTGGTGTTAAAGCTGAGGGGGTATTAAAGAAAATGGAGGAAAAGGCAAAATCAATGCAAACAGTGAAAGATTTCCTACAGGTACAACCTCCACGTTTCAGTAGAAATTGGCGTTCAAAAAATTGGTCTTTTCCAGCCACGGACAGACCTCTGAGGTAGATACAGGCGCCCGAGAGGTAGAGGGTAATCTCAAGGATCATTTAGAGGCAGACAATGGCAAGCACCTACACCAAGAGGTGGTGAGGATAGATCACAGCCATTCAGAAAGCAGAACCAATGACTTTCCCTTTTGCATGCCAAGCAAAGCTCTAATGGCAGCACCTTTAGGCGGAAAACTGGCATTTTCAAAAATTGGCATATTGTCACAAAAGACAAATGGATCCTAGACATTATAGACAGAGGCTACAGATTCCACTTTCACACCCTTCCAAAAATGAGAGACATGCCAAACCTGCCACAAAATCAAAGGACAGAGGCACAAAAACAAATTTCAGCTCTCATGGACATGAAAGCTATTCAAGAGGTACCTGCACAAGAACAGGGTCAAGATTTTTATTCCAGACTATTCCTGGTACCAAGGAAGGACAAAGATTAGAGACCTATTTTGGACCTATCCATCCTAAACACATATTTACTCGTACCAAAATTCAAGATGCTCACATTACAGCAGCTTCTTCCCATGCTGGGCAAGGAGTCTTGGCTGGTAACATTGGACCTCAAGGAGGCATACCTGCATGTCCCTATCAGACAAGATTGCAGAAGATACCTCAGATTTCTTGCAGGTTCAACCCATTATCAATTCTCTGCATTGCCCTTTGGCTTATCTACTGCGCCCAGAGTGTTCACGAAATGCCTGGCATCAGTAATTGCCTTCTGCAGACTTCAAGGGATACAAATATACTCATATTTGAACAACTGCCTGATCCAAGCGGACAGCAAACACACACTTCTTGAACACCTGGCGTTTGTAATAAAGTTGATGAACTCTCTGGGATACACAGTCAACAAAAAGAAATCAAGAATAATACCCTCTCAAACAATAATTTTCCTGGGTGCCAGCTTGAATACAAACACCGAGATGGCCTACCTCACGCCAGAGAAAGAAGGGCAACTAACGCAATACTTCAGAAAACTGGCAACCTTCACCAGGCTGACTGCAAGGAAAATCCTGCAGGCTCTGGGATTCATGGCATCTTGCATCCTGCTAATCCCATGTGCAAAGCTGCATATGAGGAAACTTCAGTGGTACCTAAAAAACTTATGGTCTCAACACAGCCACAGTTTGGAAACAATTATACCACTGATTACATGCCTCCAAAAGGAATTTCTGTGGTGGGCTCAAGCATGCCAAAGAAACATAGGTCTCCCATTCTGCTTGCCTCAAGCAAATCACATCATCACAACAGACGCCTCGTACTACACCTGGGGGGCACACATGACAGATCAGTGCATTCAGGGCAAATGGTCCCAAAAAGAAAAGCACCTACACATCAATCAAAAGGAAATGCTAGCAGTAAAAAATGCTATTATGGCTTTCAAAGACCTACTGCATCCAGGCCAGCTATTGATAGACAGACAACACCACAGTGATGTGGTGCATAAACAAACAGGGAGGAACCCATTCATATCCCCTGTGCAGGCTAGCCATGTCTCTTTGGAACATGGCTCTGGAATTACAAATCCATCTTCAAGCACAGTTCCTGCCAGGCAAGGAAAACGCTGGCAGACCACCTAAGCAGAAATGACAGATCCACACAAATGGAAGTTGCATCCTCAAGTTTTTACAAAGATAATTCAAGCATGGGGAAGGCCAGACATAGATCTCTTTGCTTCCCACAAAAATTACCAATTGACAAAATTCTGCTCAAGGACCTATCATCCACAGGCCTGGAAAGTGGACGCGCTCTCTTTCAGTTGGACAACAATGACTGTTTATGCCTTCCCACCTCTTCCTCTGCTGCCCAAAGTTCTAGTAAAAGCCAGAGCAGACAGACCAAAGATGATTCTCATTGCTCCAGACTGGCCAAAACAACACTGGTACCCACTCCTGAGGAGCCTGATGCATTTCCCCACCATGGATCCTGCCTCTAATGCCTCTTCTGTTGACTCAGCACAACTTCAAAACTCTTCACAGTCAGCTGAAAACACTCAATCTAGCCGCATGGAGGATTCCTTAAATTCACAACAGACCCTACTCTCCAAGGAGGTGCAGGATGTCATTTTGGAGGCCAGAAGGCCTTCTACTAGAAAAGCCTACTCCGCAAAATGGAAACGGTTTTGTGGTTGGAATCAGAAAAAGGGTCAGAATCCTGGAGTACTGAATTTACCTCAAATATTACAGTACCTAGCTGAGATGCTAAGCAGTGGACTTTCATTCTCCTCCATCAAAATCCATGCCTCAGCCATTTCTGCTCAATACAACACTGATCCTCCTTTATTCTCTTAAGACAGTTCCTCAGAGGGGCTAAGAATATAAGACCCCCAAGGAAGCAACCAGTACCTGCTTGGGACCTCAATTTCATTCTAGAAAAACTGACCCTGCCTCCATTTGAGCCAGCTGCTTCAACAGAACTGCAATATTTGTCATGGAAAACAGCCTTCCTTCTGGCTATCACCTTAGCACGCAGGGTTTCGGAACTACAAGCCCTCATGGCTGTGTAGCCTTTCATCATTTTCCATCAGGACAGAGTTTCCTTACGAACCAACCCTTCATTTATGCCAAAGGTAGTATCCAGGGTAGCCTTGAATCAGGCTATCCACTTAGCTACCTTTTACCCTAATCCACAAAACAAAGGGGAGAGACTACTACATTCTTTGGACATTCACAGACAGCTTCGTTATTATTTGGACAGAACAAAGCCCTTCAGAAAATCAGAGCAACTCTTTGTATCCTATGCTACAGGTGCTCAAGGGAAGGCTAATTCCAAACAGACAATCTCAAAATGGATAGCACACTGCATACGCTTTTGTTATTCTTGTCATGGTAAAACTGTACCTACAGGCATCAGATCTCACTCCACAAGGGCCACAGCTACCTCTGCAGCTTTCCTCACAGGGGTTCCTACCAAAGATATTTTGGAAGCAGCCACTTGGAGTTCTGTACATACTTTCTCCAAGCACTATCACCTACCATTATACTCCAAATCTAGAGCAGGCTTTGCCACTGCAGTCTTGCAGGGCATCCTTGCTCCCCCTAGTTCCACTTAGTGCCTACCACCCCTTTTTTAGCTTTGGGATTCTACCCATCTGTTATGACTGCAGCTGTATGCACGATGAACATAGTACAGTTTTGTACCTACCATAAATGTAGATGTTAGAGTGCTAATACAGCTGCAGTCCAGGTTTCCCTCACTCCTTCCCCTCTTGGGACAGGCCTAATGGCTAACACCTCCTCATATAACCTGATTGGGGTATTCTTTTATGATGTATTTGCTTGCAACTACTGTTTTTTGATTATATTGCATTGCATTATTACATAAATTTATGTTTTGCCTTCCTACTGGGGGCACCTGACATCTGGGGCAAGAAAAACTGAAGAAAATGGCGTTGGCTGGTTCTTTTATACCCCTGCCACACTGATGTCAGGGAAGCGACAACATTCGACGCCGGACCAGGACTTTGGAATTTGGCCGACCAAGGACCCGCCTGACGGCAGGATAACCCATCTGTTATGACTGCAGCTGTATTAGCACTCGAACATCTACATTTATGGTAGGTACAAAACTGTACTTTCCTCTCCTGTCCTTCCTGAAGAAGGAATACTGTGTTGGATATCGCATAATAAAGCTCATTCTGGATCTTCCCTTCAAACCTTAGACACCACAACATGAGATGCACACACATGCATCAGATAGTGCATCTGCAGCATGGATGGGCAACTTGAGAGTTCAAGGGTTGGCCTGCAAACCTAAGATCATAGCACTAAAGTGTGAAGGAGATGAAGGTACTAGCACAGGCCTGACAAATCTTGTATTCTTGAAACCAGATCCCTTAAGAGTATTCACAGACAACACACTGGTCTTACGGTAAGTAAACAAGAAGTGACACCTGATCTTATGGACTGTGCAGATTGGAGCAGGCCAGAAAAGCAGGCAGCTATTCTATGTAAATCAAAGGAAGATCCCTGTGAATGGATGATTAACAAGGAGATCTTGTAAGGCATTGTCCACAAATGGGAGTGCCACAGATGGATATGCTGACTGAAGGCATTGTTGCAATATTCTTAGTGTATGGGTTTTCATATGCTGACATCTGGCCAGGGTACCAAAACTTTACCTTCTCGAGGCTGTACATCCAACACATAACCTCAGCTTATGTGCGTTAGTATATATATATGTGGATGCACATGCAGTTCTCTAGACTCTTGCTGCCAGCCCAGGCGCAGGTCACGCAGCCATTGGACTGATTTATGTTAGGTCGTTGGTACTGTTGCTTCCTTTGGTTTATTTTTCTGGTAAGTACCCTTGGGAACCTCCTTTTTTGTATTTTGGACTGTGTTTTAAAACTTCTGTTGGATGTCAGCTAGAAGGGTTAAGTGTGAGTGCAGTAGGCATATTCCACACTAATTGCCTTTTTTGTTTAGGCCCCGGCAGTGAATACAACATCTGAAGTAAACAACTTCATTTGGTCATCAACCTGTGGGTATTGGATCAGACCCGGCAGCTTTCCAAGCTAGAGATCCGAGCTCCAAGCTCCTCTCCCTTACCCATAATGCCCTGCCACCTCCTTCCAATCCCCAGATCTCGTTTGCCGCGGCTTTATCAAGTACGGGTTTTTCGAGCTCCTAGCTTTAGGCGATTTGCAAGTAGGAAAGTTTATAAAAATCCTTTGTGTTTTTTTTTTTGTGTGAGCAGTTAACTCTTTAGTTTAAACCCCTCTACCATTTCTCTTAGTTTAAAGCCTAGTACTTGCCCCCCTTTTTTCCCCTTAGGTGTTTGTGAGGCGTGTGTGTGTGTGGTATAATGGCCAAGGCCTCTAAGGCCATTTTTTGTAAGTGCACTGAGTGTGGTCATAAGCTTTCCCCAGCGGATGGCCACACTCAGTGCGTCCTCTGCCTGAGGGGTATCGCACCTGTCTTTGTGCTGCCAAATTTGTGCAGCTTTTAACCCCCGGGCCCTGAGGGATAGGAGGAAAAAGCTGATTCTGGCGGGTCTTCTACCCTTGGAGTCTGCTTCCTCCTCCTGTCCCTTAAATGCTACAGCCACGGCTACTTAGCCTGTTCCCTCTCCCTTGGCTGGGACTCAACCTCCCATTTCTTCTCAGGGAGAGATGGACTCTAGGAAGAAGGAGAGAGAGAGAAAGGGAAAAAGAGAGAGGTATAGGAACCACAAGTGGCATGCCGGCTCTGTCCCCTCAGCCCCGCCTGCCAATCTGCTGTCCTCACCTCAGAAGATTTCTAGGCCTTCCTCTCCTCTGCTCAATTCTCCACGCTTCTCACCGGAGGAGGAGGCATGACCATCTTAGAGGTCGTCGCGGCGGCCCACCCAGGCAGCTTCGGCGGCCTCTTCTAGGTCTACCCGCAGTCTCTCCGACGCTGATATGGACCGGATGATGCGGTGTTTTCTCCAGACCCAGATTTAGATGGGAGTGCTGTTGCCCCCCCCGGGGGGGAATTCAGCCCCACATTTTGCCCCGATAGCTCCTTCGCCGATCCATTATCGGGTTTCGGAGCCGTCTGATCCGAGGAGTCCCAGGGCCGGGGTGTTGGCGCCGACTGTTATAGTTACCTCGACGCCGGCCATGCCCTCGAGTTTGTTGGATCCCCTTTTGGATCCGAGCTCTTGGGGCCGAGATCTGTGTCGTATCCGGGGGGGCCAATGTGTCTTGGGCTCCATTTCGGTCGGAGCAAACTTCCCTCTCTGGTCCGAGCGTTTCGCTCAGACGCCGATCCCCGCGCCGGATCCAAGGGTGTTAACCACGGAGCCCAGAGAGATTGGTTCACCCTCTGCTTTCGACGTGGTGGAGAGGGTTCTCTCGAGAGGTTCAAGACCCCCTGCTCTTTCTTCGGATCCAGCCCCCACTCCCTTGCAGCTGGGCTTGTCTTCCTTCATCCAGTCCCAGGGACAGCCTGCGTTGAAGCCCCAGCCTGCACCACTGGTGGAACATGACCCTGTTAGTAAGCCCTCCTCTGACAGTCCCACCAAGGAAGTCCCTCACAAACGTAAGTGTAAACGGAGGCACTTGGACTCCCCTGATTCCCTCATGGTGGACACCGATTTGGAAGAAGGTGAAGGTTCCCCCAGGTCACCCCCCGATGTCTCCTTTGGAGACATTATGGAAATGCTTCGCCTGAAAGGGGGGTGGTCAGCCCAAAAGCCTTCCTTGGACGAGTCAGTGTTTCTGGAGGCGTTCGCAGGCCCGTCTACCTCTTGGGTGTCCCCTCTGGCCGACCCCCTGGTTGATCTCATCACTACCAGGGCGTGGAAGGAACCGGACACTGTAGAGCGGATCCCCAGGAGGCCAGACAGGATTCTCAGTCCCCCCATGGATAGGACGGCTTGGAGTAAGGGTTCCCTGGTAGATGCCATGGTGGTGGTGGCAGCCACCAAGAGGGAACTTGCTCAGGATAGTTCCTCGATCCACCCCCCCTGATAAGGAGTCTGACTATGTATCGTATCAGGAAGCGGATGTTTGCTTCACCTACCTTTTCTATAAGGTCGCTGAATTACTTGGCCCATGTAATTAGACTTCAGCAGGATCTGGTGAAAGAATATGCCGAGTCTCCCCCTGAGTCCATGTCGGCCGAGGACAAATGGACCTTTTCGACTCACATGGCCACTCTCAAATCTGTTTCGAACACGTCTATGCGGCTACTTTCCCATGCCACGGAAGGAGCCGCTACAGCCACCAGGTCTGGTATCGCCTTAAGGCGTCACGCCTGGCTCCGGCTTTGTGACTTTGCAGAACCTTTCAAGGCATCCTTCACGAATGCACCCTTCGGTTCTACTCTGTTTGGGAAGACTGTCCGCGACACATTGGTTCAGAAAAAGATGGGAAGACGCTGTCTGCCATCTGAGTCCGCTTCTTGGCTCCTCAGAGGTCCTTTTCTAGGAACCAGAGAGGACAAAAGATGTGGTTCCGGAAGTCTCAGCAGTCCCGTTACGCTCCGGACCCTTCGTCCTTCAGAGGCAGAGGGGGCAAGGTGGATGCCGGCCCAGAGGCAGTGGGGGGGGGGCCGAAAAATTTTGGGTCACGGGAACCCTTTTCTGATAGACCCACGCAGCACCCCTGAGGGGTTGCCCGACTGTTCCTCTCTGAAGGCAGTCGGAGGGTGTTTTTGAAGCACTTGGCCCAGTGGAAGTCCATAACATCAGATCGCTGGGTACTTCGATTAATATCCAGAGGTTATTCTATTCCTTTCGTAAATCTGCCTCCTCACTCGAGGCATCTCCCCAATGTCCCACCCAGTCAGAGGGAGGCTGCAGCTTTAGAGGTAAAAAAGCTGCTAGAAAAAAGAACCATCCAGCACGTCCCCCCAGGGCAATCCGGATTAGGCAATTACTCCAGGTTCTTTTTGGTGCCAAAGAAGAAGTAGGGGGACTTAAGGCCAATCCTCGACCTTTCAGTAATGAACCTCTTCATTGCCGAGGAAAAATTCTGGATGGTCACGCTTCAATCCATTCTGCCCTTGCTGCAGGAGAAGGACTGGATGTGCTCCATAGACCTCAAGGATGCGTACTATCACATTCTCATGGGCAGGTGTTCCAGGAGATTTCTCCGCTTCCAGCTAGGGGTCAGTCATTACCAGTTCAGGGTCCTTCCCTTCGGTCTCACCACAGCCCCCAGGGTGTTCACCAAGGTCATGGCAGTTGTAGCGGCCCACCTGAGGCATCAGGGAATACAGGTTTTTCCTTACCTAGATGACTGGCTCCTGACCGCCCCCACCAGGCATCTACTCTGCTTAGCCAGGGATTGTTTCCTACTTCTAGCATCCCATTTGGGGATCACCATAAACTTGAAGTCATCCCTCCAACCAGTTCAAGTCTTGGAATTCATAGGGGCCAGGATAGACACACTTCAGACCAAGGCATTCTTGATGTCAGACTTCACAGTTTGACCTTACACATTTTAGCCCTTCTCCAGTCACCTGCCCCGTCAGCAGAGTTGGTCTTGAGAGTTCTAGGGTCCATGGCAGTGGCAATCAACCTTGCACCCTTAGCCCGCTTGCACATGAGGATTCTCCAGTGGACATGACAGGTTCAGTGGTCCATCCTTCACCATCTGTTGGACTTGCCAATTCCTCTCAGCAGAGTATGCAGGAATTCTCTCTTGTGTTGGCTCCACTCCCACGAGATTTGGGAAGGGCGACCATTTGTTATGCAGCAACCCCATGCCACGGTGACCATGGAAGCTTCTCACCTTGGGTTGGGGGGGGCATTATGAGGGCAGAACTGTTCAAGGTACATGGACTCGGACAGAGACCGTTCTGCATATGTGTTCTGGAGGTGAGAGCGGTGCTTCTAGAGTTGCAAGCTCTTCATGCCTTTCTCCCTTCAGGGACTATTGTGATTCAGTCAGACAACATGTCGGTGGTCTGGTAGATCAACAAACGGGGGGGGGGGGGCACATCTTATCCTTTTTGTCGAGAAGCCATGAGAGTTTGGGCGATATCCACCAACCGTTTTCTGGTAGCAACGCACATTCCGGGTCGGTCCATTGAACCCTCCTCTTGCCTTATGAGTGGTCTCTGAATCCCTTAGTAGCGAAACAGATCTTCCGCAAGTGGGGTCAGCCTTGCTAAGATCTCCGCGTCTCCTTCCAACACAAAGTGCAGCAAATTTTTCGCTCTAATTCTCCCTCTGGGGGAGAGCCCCAGAGACGCTCTAGTTCATGCTTGGCCACCCGGTCTTCTGTATGCTTATGCTCCTCTGCCACTGATAACAAAATTCTTACAGAAAGCTCGTCGGTTGGGAACAAGATTATCCTCATAGCCCCATTCTGTCCTAGTCAAACCTGGTTCCCGTGCCTGCGGTCTCATCTTGTAGCTCCTCTCTGGATCTTGGATCCCATCCTGGATCTAATATGTCATCCTTCGGGATTGAAGCCCCTGAACCTGGTCGATCTCAAGCTCTCAGCGTGGTTGATCCAGTTCCATTAGTTGCTAGGACTTCTGGTATCTCATCTGCAGTTAGATGACATTTGTTCTGCTGCTACTTGGGCATCCTCTCATACCTTTATCTCTCACTATAAATTGGATTCAGTGTCTAGAGGAAGGGTGGCTTTTGGCTCTGCAGTGCTCCGGAATATCCTTCCTTGAGGACCTCCCAAGTTTTTGGTAGATGGGGACTCTGTCCCACAGGTTGATGACCAAATGAAGTTAACTATTTCTGATAAAGAAGTTGCATACTCATCATAACGTTTCATCTGAGTAGGTAACTTCATTTGTCAGCAACCGACCCTCCCGCCTTCCCCCTAACCTGGTTCTTTGGTTTCCTTATCACTAGGATGGTTTATCCAGGTCATTTGTTAATTCTTGGGTTAGGATTCTCCAGGTTGTTGATTTGTCATGGTGAGATTATGTAGATGGGCAAATGCAATCTGGGGATTGGAAGGAGGTGGCAGGGCATTATTGGTAAGGGGGAGGAGCTTTTAGCTCGGATCTCTAGCTTGGAAAGCTGCCGGCTTGGATCCCGGTCGGATCCGATACCTACAGGTTGCTGACAAATGAAATCAGCTACTCAGATGGAACGTTATGGTGAGTACATAACTTCTTTTTCTGTTTTATTTGCCAGTCATGTGTTCAAAAAACCTGTAAGTTGAGACTTTCTCCCTTAGCACGTTCCTTGAAACATAGCCTATGAAATGTTTTGATCAGACAATGATGGAGGAATCCCAAGCACCCTATGTTGCCCTTTCGCCAAAGAAACTTCAGATCATATTCAGTCTAACATTTCCGAGTCGGATGTAATTGCTAAGTTTGTAGAACCTGTGGGTTCATCAGAGATTCTATCAGTTGCTGGCTACCAAGACCCCCACTCGATTGCGATATGGCTTTTGAGGTCTTTGAGATAGTGGATACCTTGGAGGAACCATGCGTAATCATTTCAGATGGATTTCAGTCTCCCAAATTCTAGTGTGGGAAGAGGATCCAGGCACTCTGAAGTATACCGAGAGTCTGAACCTCCGAGAAATATTCAGGTAGATGCGTCACCTAAAAAGAAAAAAAACTAGGTGCATGACCTCACCTCCATCTTTTAAGGACAAAGGGCTTGACTTTTCCCAGGGCTTATTTAAAGCTATCGTGGCCCTGAAGCCTCCTTTTGTGACCCAAGCTGCCTCAGGACCCACAAGTACATGCCCAATATTCTTCCTCCGAGGATGGACAAGATGTAGACTCTGATCATTCTCTGGATTTCTCCTCACAAACACATCTTCCACCTCAGCTCGCTTTGGATGAAGGGAACTCCTTTTCTCCAGATTCTTCCTATTAAAGAAGCCTGTTGTAGAAAAACTAGTCAAAACATGACAATGCCTTTTGAAATGGCAATCAAATGCAAATCTCTGATGTGCAGAAGAGATACTATAGCCTTCTGGAAATGAGCACTCCACTTTCTTTTCCGGTCCATCCAGTTCTAGAGGCATATCAGGATGCCTTCCAGTCTGTCTTCAGCTCTTAATTCTTGGTCAGCAACACCTAAAAGACCAGACATATTCTGTTGTAAGGTGCCTGCTAACCTTAAATACCTGTGTGAGAATGTTGTAACTGACTGCTGTAGTCTTTCCTTGAATAAGCCATGTAAACTGCTTCCCTACGCTAATGCCTTTTCCATTGATGAGGATAGTAGGGCTATGGATAAACGGGGGAAGAAGGTCTACACTTCCACCCTAGCTTTCAGAGCTGTTGAGTACCAGACCAAAATGACCAAGTATTTGAGGGAGCACAAGAGTTGACTAGTAGAATCGAGAGTGCATTGGAAATGACGCAGAGACAGGATTTGGGAGATGGAGATGAGCAGTAATAAAACCAGTAACAACTTGTGGGATTACAGTGCAGTAATTATATTTGTGAAATGTGACAAATCAAGAAAGTGTGGAATTATTAGACTTTCAGAATTTGTTGGACTTGTGGGGACTGTAAAATATATGCTGTTTCATGTTGTTAATGTTAGGAAAATGCTTTGGGGAGGCAAAGAATCGGAAGAAAGTTAACCAAGTAAAGAAATCCATTTTATTTTTTAATAGCACTATTTTTGTGGTGTACGTTTTTCCTTGCATGCTATTAAGTAAAGTTTTCTTGTTTATTTTAAGTGTAATGGGGATTGTAAATGGGTACTGCTGCTGTTTTTTTTCCCTTTCTCCATTGTCTTCTGTTTTAAGAAATGCAGGCACTGCAATGTATTCTGTGTTGATTGCCAGACCCACAGTCAGTGGATTGTAAGCAGCAAATGCAGACCTCACTGTCTCAAGCTACACAAGTGGAAAGGCACAGCAGAAAATGCAGTAATGCTATGGATGCCTCCTCCAGGGTCGCTGCCATGGGCTTGGTCATCAGACAGTGTATATGATTGTGCAGTCAGCCCATCTCTGAGGACTTCCGTTCTGAAGTACTAGATTCACCCTTAAACATGGATCTGTTTGGTCCAAAGGCTGAAAGTCTCTTCAAAGTCCTACAAAGGCAAGGCAAGTCTATGAAAGACTTAGGTAGATTATACTTTCTACAGTCCCTAGATGTCTTAGAAATTACCCAGCCAAGTCCACTTTTTTAAGAGGACTCTAGGTATACTCAGATGATGAAAAACATCGAGAAAAGATTTGCAGTAAACTTCACAGGGAATCTCCTTTGGGGAGGCATCCCTTTGGAAGCAAAACCTGTGAATACTTTCCCAACTAACCCTTCCCTCTTCTCAACCCTTCTACACCTCTCTCCGAAATACTGTTAGTGTCTCCCTTTTTGGGAAATGCTAACTACAGGCAAATGGGTTCAGACTGTCCTCAAAGAAGGCTGTGCCATGACCTGGGAAAAGCATTTCATCCATAAAGGGTATTACTTTTCCACCTGTCAGACAGCTTCCCTTGTTCAATCCAGTTTAGGACTTACTAAATCAGAGCACCATAGAAAGGATACCCGCTTCCTTGATGGGAAAAAGGTTTCTATTCCAGCAGTCTTTCTAGTACCAAGGAAGAAATGATAGTGGAGGCCCATTCCTGATCTCTCTCTTCTAAGCACTTTCTTGAAAGTCACCTCTTTCTAAATGCTCTCTTCCCATCATCCTCCCTTTCATTTTCCCTCATGCCCCTCTGGCATCCCTGTAAATAAAGGATGCCTACCTTCACATTTCCATTCAATCTTCTTGGATAAAATTCCTCCGATTCATTTCTGACTCTTCACATTTTCAGTTTGCTGCTTTGCCGTTTGTTCTTTACACAGCGCAGCTACTATCCCAGTGCTTCCCCTGGGCAGACTGCACGAGGAAAATTCAGTGGTACCTGAAGTCTTTATGGTCTCAACATTCTCATCCCCTTCCTTGATATCCTGCTCCTGATCCTACCTTGCCTCAGAAATGACCTACTGTGTTAAGAGAAACTGGTCACACTCAACACTGGTCTTCCTTTTGCTCCAGCCCCTCTCTCCAACCTCCTGAGAAGAGGTTGCAGCATTATCTTACAGTGGTTTCCCTTGGACAGGTGAAGTACGAGGGAAAACCACGTTGTCTTGGCCAGTAAGGGGCCAAAAGTAAAAGTTTTGGCACTTCCCTTTGGGCTTTTAAAAGGGATTCCTAGAAGCAGTAGCAGAGGGGAGAGGCCATAGATGCCTCTGACAGAGCATGGAGGTGTGGACAGGATCTCAGCAAGGGAAATGGCCTTTTCCACTTCTGAAGGAGCACATCAACTTAAAAGAAAGGAGCTCTTCTATAAGCTCTGCAGATCTTCTCCTTCCTATGAAAAGTAGCACACTCTTGGTGGACACTGACAACACCACAGTTATGTGGTATTTAAACAGAGCACAAGGTCTTACCCCACTGTGCAGGCTAGGACAGGAGGCATGACAACTAGCCCCCCCAAACATGAGTTTGACAGCTGCATACATGGTCTCCCTTTCAAGAGAATGTGCTTGGAGGACTCCTTAAGCCAGGTCTCTGGGGAACCATCACGAATAGACCCTGAACAGGCAGAACAGGCAGGTCTTCAATATAATACGACACCTGTGGGGTGCACCACAAATAAATCTTTTTACTTCCCCAGTAAACCACCAGTTTCCTCAGTACTGCAGCAGGATCCCTTCTACTGTAGCCTGGAGGACAGACTATTTTTCTTTCTAGTGTTCAGGGAGGTTGCTCTGTGCCCTCTTCCCTCTGCTACTGCTTCCAAGAACCCTTTTAAAAGCCAAAAAGGAAGCACCAAATCTTCTACTTTTGCCCCCTTACTGGCCAAGACAATTTGGTTTTTCCCACTACTCCATCTATCCAAGGGAAACCACTGGAAGAAAAAGCTGCAACCCGACCTGGTCACACAACAACGTCTACTTCTCCATCCCAGTCTAGACTCTCTGCCTCACTTTGTGGATGATGTGCATTTTGGAGATCAGAATCCTCTCTTCTCTCAGGAGGTGGTTCTGGTCATAAAGAATGCCAGGAGACCTACTGCTGCAATATTTGGTGCTACAAACAGCCTGGATCCACTGTTATCAGGGGTTCCCACTGTCATTCAGAATCTTTGCAAACTTTTAAAGTCTGATTTCTCCTACTCTTTCATTAAAGTCCGTCTGTCTGCCATTAATTCCTGCTTGCCTCTGACCCTCCTGTCATGTCCCAGACAGAGGTCAAACTTTTCTTGATGGGAGCCCTGCATCTTAAACCACCAAGAACACCTATTTCTCTTCTCTGGGATCTCAACTTTGTGCTGGAAAAACTTACATTGCCCCTTTTCAAGTCAGTATCCTCTGCTACACACACTTTCTGCAACTGAAAAACTGTCACCTCGGATTGCAGTGTGCCTGAATTTCAGGCACTCTGGCATTCATGGCTTTTCCACCTTTTCTCATTTTCCACAAGGAACAAACTGTCCCTCAGTCAGGCTTTTTTTGCCTGCCTTCCTTTTGTCCCAAAACAAAGAACGGGGGGGGGGGGGTTCTGCACTCTCTAGACATTCACAGTCAGCTGAGGTCATACCTGTACAAAACATCAGAAAAACTGACCAAGTTTTTGTCTTTTGGATTCCAAACTGGGCCAGCCAGCCTCAAAGCAAACTATTGCATTGTGGATATTGAAAGCCATCTCTCTCTGCTATATACATTGTGGTAAAATGCTGTCTTCCTGCTCAAAAATGCACTCTGTTAAGGCACTTAACTCTTCTGGTGCTTTCCACAAGGGTGTTGAAGTCAATTCCATCTTAGAAGATGCCACATGGTCCTCTATGCACACCTTCACCAAGCACTACAAGATTGATTTTTTTTTTTCTTCAGGTCCAATGCTGCCTTTGCGAGCTCTGTTCTATCTGGATTTCTGGACAGCTCAGTCTCCCATTAGCCAACCGCCCTTTCTCTAGCTCCTCCAGCTTTGGGAGTCACTTGTATTTTAAGAAAATTGCAACAGTGATTTCATTCCAGACATAGTACAGTTGTGTAAGAACTTACCATTACAGTAGATGTTCTACTGACCACTGCTGCAGTATTCCTTCCCCTCTTCTCTTCCTAGTCTCCAGTGTTCCTTAAGTAGTGAGCTGTCACCTCATTCCTGTTTTGAGGGGAGTTCACTGTTCCAGCTTTGCCCCTCCTAGCTGAAAAGTCTCCTTTCAGTAGTCTTCATTCTCCGGTTTGGAGATAGCCGAAGGAACTCGTGCATGTCTGCTTATATACCAAATATATGAGTGACAATGACACATCAGGTATACTCCCTCAGGAAGGTAAAGCTTCAGTACCCCAGCCTGACGTTAGTGGATGAAAACCCATATGTTAAGAAAACTGCAGCAGCGATTAGTAGACATTTACTGTTATGGTAAATTCTTACATAACTGTACTTTTTTCCTGGTAGCCGCCTTGTGATTTTTGGGGAGGTCTACTTTTGGAATACTGCAAGTGATCAGTTGCACTGCTGTACCATCTTTGTCTCCTTTGACAACACACATCTTCCTCTCTTTTGCACCAGGACCTACTGTTCTCAAACTTGGAAAATGGAAGCAATGGCCTTTCATTGGAAAGGGAGGTTCTAGTATGCCTTCACTCCACTTTCTCTTCCCAAGGTCTTACTAAAAATCCAGAGATCTTGCTGGTGACTCCTGTTCAGCCAAGGCAGTACTGGTCCCCCCTTCTCTTCCACCTAGCCGGGGGGGGGGGTCTATATTACATAATTGAAGAGACCCTTCGAATATGTAACCATCGACCCCTAAACACTGAAATGCGAAAACTGAATTTTTTCCTAGGGAAAAAATTTGCGGGGCCATACAAACATGACAAACATTTCAAATGTAATTTAAGTGGGGGCCTTTGCCCCCCACACCCCCTAAGTATACCAACTCCAAGATCGCTGCACGTTGGGATAAAGGGTAAACTCTGGGAATGGCCAACTGAATTTATTCCCTAGGAAAAAATTTGCAGTTTTGGCTGTTCGTGGTTTTCCCATTTCGATGTTTAGTGGTCAATGATTACATATTCAAAGAAGTCTCTTCGATTATGTAATATAGACCCACCATGGGCTATCATAAAAAAACTCCCATCCACAGTGGACTTGCTCACACAAGAGAGTGGTTCACTGCTTCATCCCAAGCGGTTATCCCTCACTCTGAAGTTATGGATGATTGGCACCTAAAGGGGATCAGAATGCTGTTTGAGTACGTGCTTAAGGTTCTGTTGGAGGCAGGAAAAACTAGTACCAGAAAATCTTACATAGCAAAATGGAAAAAGATTTGCTATATAGTGTCAGAGTGAAAAACAAAAGACCCAATACATGCTTAATAACCCACTGATCTTCAATTATTTGTGTAAGCTGTTGCAATCTAGCCTAGCATACCAGTCTTTAGGCACACATTTCAGTCATATCTGCATGCCAGTCTCTGGATACTCTGCCTCTGGCAAGACTAAACAGTTCTTAAAAGGTGTACTTCACTTGAAACTTCTAGGAAAGCTATCCTTCCTGCTTGGGACACCAGCCTTGTGCTGGAGAAACTCAGACTTGCTCCTTTTGAACACGCAGCTACTGTCTCTCAAATTTTGTACTTGGAAAACTGTTCTTGTTGTAGCCCTCAAATCTGTCAAGTGAGTGTCTTGCTCCAATAACAATCCCTTCCTTATTTTTCATAAAGACATAAGACATGGTCTTTAAGGGCCAATCCCTACTCCATGCTTAAAGAAGTAAATGAACTGCATCGCAATCTGGCCATAAATCTTCCCACTTTCTTTTTAATCCACAAAATAAGGAAGAAATAATTTTTCATTCTCTTAATGTGTACAGACTGATCAGATTCTGTCTGGATAAGACTGTGTGTCCACAAGTTGACCAATTGTTTCTCTTTCCAAGTTAGGAAACCCAGCTTCAAAACAAACTATTGCTAACTGGATCTCTAAATCCATTTTCTTTTGCTGCACTCTGAGTGATTATTTTTTCACTGTCCAGCAAAGGCTTATTCTAATAGACCAGTGGTTTCATCTGGAACTTTTTACAGGGGGGTGGACTCTAGAGCAATTTGTGAAGCCATTACTTGGTCTTCTCTGCATACTTTCATCAGACATTACAGAGTTGGATGTCTTTAACAAATCTAGAGTTACCTTTGCCAGACAAGTCCTCTATGGTCACTAGATAATTTTCTTATTTCTCTTCCAATCACTCTTCACACCTCTTAAGCTTTGGGAATCCCTCTAAAGTTTGGAATACAGCAACAGTGATATAAGAACTAATGTTATGGTTGTGTACATAACATAGGCTTTACGACACACTTGTAAAGTATCAGTGTCGCAGGTACATAAATCTCAACAAAAGATAAAGAAGTAGCTGTTGCCCTTTTGTAACAAGTGATGTTATGTGGTCCTATCTCACCTACATTCCTTACTCACTGGTTCGGAGCCGAGAATTGGCTCCGACTCGGCCAAATCTTTCTAGCACGAAGTCTCTAATTGGCTGGGCTAACCCGGTATCCCAGGGTGCACCTCGCCCTAGCCCCAGATCTCGTTTGCCGCTCGTAGAGTTAGGACGTGGTCTCGCTTGGCTGTGGCTAAGTACCCTTTTAAAATACTTTTAGTATTTTAATTGTCTCCTTTTGACAAAAGCTATTTTCATAGCTATCCGTGCTGAAATTGTTGAGTGAGGTTGAGAGTTGTGGTATCCCTACTGTTTCGCGGGCTAGGCCCATTTAAGTTAGAGGACCTAGTCCTCTCATGTGTCCTCCTGGCTGTGATTTGCTGTTGTGTTAGTGCTTTAAAAATGTTGTTTTTAGGAAGCGTTTAAGTTAGTTTCCTTGTCCTGTCAAGTGTTTGTCTGTCTTCCCGCCCTCCTTTAGTGTTTGACTCTGTCGGTTGTGTGTGGCGTGGTTGCTTGCCATGTCGAAAGAACTGAAGGAACATAAACCCTCTGGGTTTAAGAAGTGTACTAAATGTGGTCATAAAATGTCCATTACAGATGGGCATTCCATCTGTTATTGTCTTGGTGCTATTCACTTGCAAGAGTCCTGCAGTTTCTGTCATGTTTTTAGCCCTAGGGTACTGCAGGAACGTAAAAACTGATTTTGAAGGGTCTGATCAAGCCCTCCTTTGAAGAGGCCTTGGAGTTGTCCCCGCCTTCTAGTACCAAGTCTAAGCCTCCTAAGGCCAAGAGATGATCTCTGGCTCCGTCTGCTTCTTCGGAGCCATCGGAGAAGGCTTGTAAATTGGATACTTCCTCCTCTGCTCCACTGTCCTCGGGGCCGAAGGAGAAGGTCTCGGAAATGCATCCTCTGCTTCATTACCCTCGGGGCCGAAGGAGAAGGACTCTGATATGGATACTGCCTCGTCTCCATTGTCCTCTGGTCTGCAGGAGGTATCTGTTGTACTGGGGTCGACCTTGGCTCCGATATTATTGGAACCTTTCCGGAGCAGGTCACTTAGTGTCAGGCATGAGTCTCAAGTCGGGAGATCTAGATCTCCCTCTGTTTCTTCCAAATCCTCTAGGCTGTCTGATTTGGATGTGGATAGGGTGGTTCAGAGGCTCCTACAGTCGCCAGTGTTAGCAAAACTATTTTTGGCTCCAACCAAGTCGGTTCCGGAGCTGGTTCCCATGCTTGTATCGATGATTCCTCCTCCGAACACCCATGTGTTGTCTGAGGTGGAGTGTCCCTCGCCGAGTGCTGTTCTGGTGTGTGCTCCGATACCCCGGGCGAGTCTGTCTGAGCCGTCTTCGGCTCCTACCAGGTCTGCTCCATCCTCTGGTTTCGGCACTCTGGTTTCCTCAGTCGGACCCAAGGGGGATGCCTCGGGACTCCTGTCGGCTCCGAGCCTCCCTCTCGGTGCTTCGACTCGGGGAATCTAGACTCCGATTATGGTCTCTGAGACTGGTCGGTCCTCGGATCCGGGGGGACCAGCCTTCGAGGCCATGAGGAGCGCCCTGGCCAGGTCGTCAGGTACATCACCTGGATTGGTCATTCCGTCCCCTTACACCCCGGCTAGAGCCTCTGATGGCCCCCCTCCATGGACAACGGAGCCCGAAGGTCTGGGGATACCCCCTTGAGTGGTCCCCTTCTTTCTGAGGGCCCCTCAGAGTCTCTGCCTGAGGAGCCTCCCAGTAAGAAGTCATGCAAGAGGAAGCATATAGACTCCCAGGACGAGTCGCTCACTTCCGATACCGACCTCAAGGAATCAGAGTGGTCCCCCCAGTCGTCCTTCGATGATGTCTCTTCGACATCCTGGAGATTTTGAGACAGAGAGGCGACTGGCCCTCCAAGACACTCTGAGGAGGAGTCTGTATTCCTCAAGGCCTTCGGAGCTCAACCCACCGCCTCCTGGGTGTCTCCACCCTTCGAACTCCTGGACTTGATTTGTCGAAGGGTGTGGGAGAACCTTGATTCCGTGGAACCGGTGCCCAGACATCCAAACAAGTTATTGTCTGCTACCCCGGGCAAAGAGTTTCCTACCAAAGGGGTTTCGGTAGATGCCTTGGTGGCAGCCACTCAGCAGGAAGTTGCAGAGGCTTCTGCTTTAGTCCACCCTCCTAACAAGGAGTCCAGGAGTATGGGCCGGTATGGGAAGCGTACCCGGTCTTCGGCGACCTTCACCTTACGGTTGTTGAATTACCTCTGTCATTTCACTCTGCTCCAAAGAGATCTGAAGGAGCTGGGAGATGCTCTGACGGCTAACATGCCTGAGGCGGTAGCCCAGACTGTTAATGCCCAGTTGTCTACCCTAGAGTCCATTGTCAAATCGTTCATGTGGCTCCTATCTTATGCAGCCGAAGGGGAGAGTAGGGCAGCTAGCTCAGGCGTAGCTCTCAGAAGGCAAGCCTGGATGCGCCTGTGTCATTTCGCAGAGGCCTTTACGTCTTCCTTCACTGACGCCCCCTTTAATGGGTCCTCTCTCTTCGGACCCAAAATGAAAGACACTCTCACCAGATGCGAACAGGAGGGAAAGATCCTTTCTGCCGTAGGCGCCCATTTTTCTCTCCCTTCTAGGCCTTATCCCAAGGCTCAGAGAGGAGGGAAAATGTGGTTCAAAAAGTCTGAGGTCCTTTCCCACGGCTCAAGGCAGGGGGGGGATTATTCTGGAAGACGCCGTCCTAGAGGCAGAGGGGGCCCCCCGCAACTCGGGAAACCGTGATTCCTTTCGCGGCTCTTCCTTCCAGCGTTCCTGAGGTGTTGCCTGACTGTGCTATTCCAGAGCCAGTCGGGGGCCAAATTCTGTTGCATTCGGAAGCCTGTGAGAGCATCACCCAGGATCGTTGGGTGCTTCGAATAGTTACCGGAGGCTACACTATTCCCTTTGCGTCGACACCCCCTCCAGTCAGTAGGATCCCGGACGTCCCACCCAGTCAATGGGATCAAGCAGCACTAGAAGTGGCAAATCTGCTGGAAAAGGGAGTCATCCAACCAGTCCCCTCAGACCATGTCTGATCAGGAACTCAAACTCTTTTTGGTGCCGAAAAGAACAGGGGACCTGAGACCCATTCTGGATCTCAGTCCAAGTTCCGAATGGTCACATTTCATTCCATTTTTCCACTGCTGGAGAAAGGAGTATGGATGTGCTCCATCGATCTCAAGGATGCCTACTACCACATAAAAATGGAAAAGGCATCCAGGAGTTATTTACGCTTCCGGCTAGTAGCCATTCACTTCCAGTTTCTTGCCCTGCCATTTGGTCTCACCACAGCCCCCAGGGTGTTTACCAAGTGTTTGGCAGTGGTGACAGCTCATCTGAGACGTCTAGGATTCCAGATGTTTCCGTATCTGGACTGGTTTCTCGCCGCCCCCACCAGACATCTGCTCGTTCAAGCCAGGGAGATGACCATCTCACTTTGCTAATGTCTAGGAATTACTTTGAACTGGGAAAAGTCTGCCTTGCAGCCCTCACAGCGTGTTGTTTTTATAGGCGCAGAGCTAGACTCTATTCAAATGCGCACCTTTCTGCCACAGGACAGGATAAGGGTGTTGCAGTCTCAGATCCACACACTGTTGCCCCTCAAGAAAGTTCAGGCCAGGTTAGTTCTTCAGCTCTTGGGATCCATGGCCTCCACCATCATGCTGGTACCTCTGGCCAGGTTGCACATGCAGATTCTACAGTGGCTCCTGTCGGTTCAGTGGTCCTTTCAAAAATTTCCTCTTTCCCACTTGATACTTCTCACGGAGCGATGCAGACAGGACCTCCTCTGGTGGCTACGCTCCTCCAATCTGGACAGAGGAAGGAGCTTGGTTCCTCTGTCTCCAGTGGCCACGGACGCCTCCCAGATGGGGTGAGGAGGCATTATCTAGGCAGGACGGTCCAAGGCACCTGGTAAGGCCACGAGGTACACTTGCACATCAATGTTCTGGAGATGAGAGCGGTGTTTCTGGCGTTGCAAGCACTCCAGGACTCTCTCCCTGTGGGAATGATTGCAATAGACTCTGACAACATACACGTAGTGTGGTACCTGAACAAGCAGGGGGGAACCAAATCTTATCCCCTCTGCAGGGAGGCCATGCGAGTGTGGCAGTGGGCAGTGTCTTCCCAACGGTCTCTAGTGGCAACACACATTCTGTGGAAGTCTAACGTGATAGCGGACAGGCTAAGCAGAGCTATTCTGATGCCTCACGAGTGGTCCCTGAACAACCGAGTGGCGGTTCAGATCTTCAAAAAGTGTGGTCAGCCTTGCTGCGATCTCTTCTCCAGCCCCCTCAATGCCAAATGCAGCAAGTACTTCACTCTGATCCCCCCACAGGGGGAATCACCCAGGGACGCTCTAGTTCACGATTGGCCCTCCTGGTCTACGCTTTCCCTCCATTTCCTCTTGTCAAGTGATACAGAAAGCCATATCCTTGGGAAGCAGGATGATTCTTATTGCTCCACACTGGCCTCGACAAGTATGGTTCCCCTTCCTTCAATGGTACGCACTGGACGGTCTGTAGACTCTGGACCCAGTGCCGGACCTCCTGATTCACATGTCAGGACAACTTCATCCATCCCTGCGAACCCTCAGGTTGACAGCCTGGCTGCTCCAATTCCATCCCTAGTCAGGCTACATTCCTTTTCTCTTGAAGTGGTGCACATCTTGTCTTCTCATAAGTCTTCCACCAGGAAGATTTATTCCAGCAAATGGAGGAGATTCTCCATTTGGGCTTAGGCCCAAGGGTTGGATCCCTTCACAGCCCCTATTCCGTCGGTCTTGGATTTTTTAACCATGTTCCGTCAGGGCTCCACGCCCGCTACCATTAAAGTACAGTTGGCCGCAATTTCCAATTTTCACACATCTTATGAGCCCTCTCTTATGGGCCACAAGTACTGTAAAGCCTTTCTAAAAGGCGCTTGGTTACTTCATCCCCCAGTTTCTGAGCCTGTACTGCCATGGGACCTGAACCTTGTACTACAAGCTCTTACGTCATCACCCTTTGAACCGGCTGCTACTTGCGACTTAAAATTCTTATCTTGGAAGACTGCTTTTCTGATAGCCATTACATCAGCCAGGAGGGTATCAGAACTTCAAGCCTTGTCCATTAAAACTCTGTATTTGATCTTTCATAAGGACAGAGTTTCCCTGAGGCTTAACCCGTCCTTCCTTCCGAAGGTGTCATCCACTGTCAATCTCCATCAATCTATTGAGTTACCACTGTTTTTTCCAACCTTTTCCAATAAAGCAGTGTTAGGTTTCATCAGTTGGATGTGCACAGACAACTGAGATTTTATTTACATAGGACTAAGCATGTTAGGAAATCTGATCAACTGTTTGTGTCCTTTTCAGAGAACAGAGCAGGTTGTCCTATTTCCAAGTGCACAATTTTTAAATGGATCAAAGATTGTATTTCATTCATCTACTCATCAGCAGTCAGAACTTTACCCTTTCCCATCAAGGCTCATTCTACCAGGGCTATGTCTACATCAGTAGCTTTCCATGCTAGGCTTTCCTTGGATGATATTTATGCTGCAGCCACTTGGGCTTCTCCCAATACTTTTATTACTCCTTACAAGCTGGACGTGGCTTCTAGGGGCCGGGCTTCCTTTGGTTCCACGGTTCTCAGGAGTATCTTCTTATGAGCCTCCCAGGATAGAGGTGCTGGGGACGCTGTCCTGTGAGTAAGGAATGTAGGTGAGATTGGATCACATAACATCAGTTATGTACTCACCATAACGATCGATGTATGTGGTCCATCTCGCCTACATTCCTATGTACCCTCCCACCTGCCCCCTTCCTAGAGGACCCTTTAAGGTCAGTGATTTGTTCCCCTATCTGGCTGGATTTCTTCTAGTGTTCGCGTATGGGTTATGAGTGTTATGATTGTTATGATTGCAAACAAGATCTGGGGCTAGGGCGAGGTGCACCCTGGGATACCGGGTTAGCCCAACCAATTAGAGAGTTCATGCTAGAAAGATTTGGCTGAGTCAGAGCCGATTCTCTGCTCCGAACCCGTGAGTACGGAATGTAGGCGGGATGGACCACATACATCGATCGTTATGGTGAGTACATAACTGTTTTGTTTGCCAGGCAGATATTTAAAGTACCTTGTACAGCAAACAATAATGCTTTCGAAAGTTAGCTGCACAGAAAAACATTGGACACTTGTTCAGCTCTACAAATGCAAGGGAATGATAATGGCTGTCCTTTCTGGTATCATTAGGTTTACCAAGACAAACCCTAAACTGCCTAAGAACATTAAGACAAAGTAGCCTATAATATTCTTTATTAAAATACAGTAGAAAGAAATCTATTACTCAGACTGTTTGAGTTAAATCTGTTGCAGCGTTTGGCATGAAGGCTATCTTGGCATGCAAGATGCATTGCTTCCTGAGAAGTAAAACGAATTTTTTCAACAAACCATGTAGTTGAGAAATACTTTTGACAGAAGTGGTAGCATAAAAAAACAGGCTAAATACTAGAGCTTATGCTTAAACTGCAGGTTCAAGTAGTGGCAAAAGTTAATTTCTCCAATAAAAAATTATATCGCAGAGGTACATGTTCTCTTAGGACAGGTTTCAGTACAAAGGTACATTTCCAGAGCACTCTTCTGACTAAAGAATACTAGAGAAAAGGGCTTAAACCTTGATGATAGAAATAGCCAAATTAACCCTTCTCAGTGAATAATTAGAACCTTTAACAAAAATACCTATGAAGAACTGCAGGCAAATGTAAGGATCAGTCCTTTGTTTTGTGAACCCCAGGGTGAGGACATAAATGGGTATATTGGGTCCCAGGCTACTGAAGAAATTGGAAAATCCTTGTAGTTTGTGTTTGATTGTTTTCTAATTCTAAAGGTCTAAGAAGAGGCATTCTCATGAAGAAAATGCCACAAGAGGTTGCACAGGAAGGGCAGATTGACTGCTACAATGTCCTGTCCTGTCAAACACTTTGACCCAGCCTGAAATAATTCCTAATGGATGAGTGTTCTACCAGAGTCAACACCTTTACAAGAAGTACAAAGTTCATACGTTATATACTTGTCATAAAGAACAGTTGTAGTAACTTAGCATGTCTGTCGATGTCTTGCTGATCACTCTTAGTATTCCAAACTGTTGGGTTGTCTTGCCAATAACCTGGTCGTCTGGCTGAAGTAGTAAAGCCAAAACCTTTCACAGAGCCATGTATTGAATGCTAAGCCTATGGTCATAAGGGTATATAAACAGAAGTATGAGCGTAAATCCTGAAGAGGCCTGAGACCAAATAAACTTGTCAGCTAAGGGGGGTGGGGGCAGAAAGTGCTCATCCTTGCTCCATGAGGAAAAAGTGAGGAAAAATCAGAGAAGGGGTGGTGGTGGTAAGGAGAGAAGGAATACTGCAGTATTGATCAGTATATGACCACTGTTATTTTAAGAGCTTGATGATCATAATGGTTCACTTCAACATACTCACCCGGTCTTTTTCATCCTTTTTGTCACATGGAGATACTTCATCATTTGTATCTGAGGCTGTTATAATTGAAGGTATTGCTAAACTCCTTCAAGGAAAAGATGAGACGTGAACTTGGTCTGGAGAATTGGGTTGTGTGATTGATATAAGTGAGGAGAGGAGTGTGAACTTGGTAGAGCTTTGTATTTGCTAAGGGTTGCAGCCTGTGACTACCAGTCCAGAAGATGTAGACAGATATGAATCATAAAGGTGTAATATGTTCAGTACTTAACTTTCACTTGTGTATAATCATCCATGTCCCTGTACATAATTGTTATTGATCATTCCTTGCTTTTAAGAAGCGGACAGTGGCATCTACCTTGCATATGTCTTAATTTAATGCTCTAATACTCTGAGTGTAAGAGCAGAGTATGTATGAACTGGAGAAGAGGGATGTGGTCTGCTTGTTAAAAAAAAGTTTTCCAAGGTGAGAATATCTGCATGCATTTGTGTACTTCATAATTGATTTCTTTTCACACAGCTCTACTTTCACTTTTGAATAGGTGCACTCTGATGAAGAGGAGGAGGAGGAGGATGATGTGAAACTACAACTCCAGCAGAAGAGTGGAAAGGGAAAGCAAGTTAAGGTACCTAAGTAAATTACTACAGAATTTGTATTAAACAGTTATTCCTTTCAGAAGTCACTTGTGTGCAACTTGAAACTACTATTACATGAGTATAGAAAATTTAGACTTTGTATTTGGCATGAAAATGGTGGTATGTTTTACTCTTCAGTTTAAGGTGTTAATATTTTGAATGTGTGGATGTAGAATGGCCTTTAAATAGTGCAGTAAGAACATGTAGGTGTGTAACGTGGAACTAATAGCTAAAGGTTTGCTTTTACTAGGATACTCAACCTGAGGGTGTGCAGTGCTTAGGTTCCCTGTGTCTTAAGTCCATGTATGCAGGAAACATACAAACAAAATCTGTTTTATGACTGTGAACCAATATTTAGAACAGTGCATGTCCTTCCATATCACTATTGCAGTATTCATAACCTAAGGGATCTACTGACGAGGATAGCCCAATATCCGGACAGTATACCAAAGCCTTTTAGTACTTGTAGGCATCGTACATCACATGTATGCTCCCTGAGTTCCTATCGCGTGATTGAAAATTGTAAACGGCGAACGTGTAGTGAGTGAACCCGGTTGGTTGAAATGTGCACGTAACACGGAAATGTGGTCTCTGAGTAGCAATATTTAAGTAGCGGGGGTGTGGGGGGTGCAGGGGGGCTTGTCCCCCTGCATATAGCATTTGGGTAAGTATAGTTTTTTTTTTTTTTATTATATTTTCAAAATTTCAAACTTCGCTCAAATGGTGTCGACCATATGGTGTTCGATGTTTGAAACTTTCAAAAATGTAATATAGACCCGAGTGAGATATAGGGCATAAGGTTGCCATACAGATGCACACTCTCAGAACTACTTTGCCAGTTCAGATACCATAATTGAACATCGGTCTGAACATCCTTTTGCTGTGCTGGTTACCAAGCTGCATTTTCAGACAAGTGCCCTCTTGAGGTTTCTTATTTTTCGGTTTTATTTTGTGTTGTTGTTTTCATGTCGTTCAGAAAGGGAAAATGTCAGTTTGGGAGGCAGATTCCACATAAAGACCACCATGACCAGTGTATTTTTTGTTTGGTTGCTTTCCAAGACACTAAGCAGTTTTCTAAATGTCAGGCTTTTATCCTTAAGGCCTTATGTATTCTTTTCTCCTCTTTATTTACCTAAAAATACAGTGTCTTTAGCTGTTTGCTGAAGATGCTATGGTAGAATTTTCCTATAGTGAGGGTCCGCCATCTGCCAAGGAAAAGGCCAAAAAACTTGGGTCTGATGCAGCTGCTGTCCAGCCTCCCCAGGACGTTTCTCTCGGATAGTGAAAGCCCAGAGGGATTGTCCAGTGATTGCCTTGGATTCTTTTGACGTGACCCTGATAGAGGCTGGCATGGATTCGACTTCTCGCACATCCTCTGAGGCTTTACAAACGTCTGCTCCTGATATTGAGGGGAGCCTTGACTGATTATATCAAAAGGACTGAGGGAGATTCCAAAGATCGTAGTAAGGGAAGTAGACTCCTCCTATGTTTATTGAATGTCACCAGGGGTCTGGCTCTCAGAGGATGTTTTATGTGGACATCCAACTGAAAAAGAAATAGAAAACCAAGCATATTTCCCCTGTTAAGGATCTCCAGTGTGAATGGCAGGCTTTTACTCCAGGGTTATTTTAAACTTTAATGGCTTTAAAGCCTCCTCATTGGGGTAATTTTTTTGCCAGCCTCTCCCTGGTCTTCCACTCCTCTTAAAAGATCCATGGAACTAGATTCTACAGTTGAGGATCTGGATTCTGGGGAAGAGTCCTTGGCTTTACTCATAAATTCCTGCTTCCTTGGATTATGGTTCAGAGAAGAGGATTCTATTAGTCCAGATTCCCCTTAGGAGTAACTCTCCTTTGGGGATATTGTTGCCTGCATGATGGAGTTTTAGAAGTGGAATTGTTGCCAAGTCTTTGACATTCGGAAAAGGTATGTGCTCCTCCAGATGGGATCGTCTAAGCCGTCAGTTGTTGCCCCTGTTCTGGCAGCCCTCCTGGGTACCTTTTCAACTACTTCTGTGGCACCTGATTCTCAGCCCCCTGCACCCAAGAAAACTGTTAGATTTTTCAGAATGCCCGATGAATGTAAATTTCTTTATAAATGCCCTTCTGGTGACACTTCTGTAGTCTATTTTATCTACCAGGTTGCTCTCTCCAGATAAGGAAAGTAGGGCTATGGAGAGGCTGGGCAAAAATGTTTACACTGCTTTATCCTTTCGGGGCCATCAGCTACCAGATTCATATGACCAGGTATGTTTTGGTGGTCCTTTCACAAGTTTCCAAAGTTGTTTCTGACCTGAATGTGAGTGGAAGGCTTCTGCCCTTTTCCTGTTTCAAATTGCTTGCCACTCTAAATGCAGCTGTGATGCAGCTGATGTCTTCTCCAGGTTATGAGGTGTTACTCTTGACTTCATGTTCAGGGTATGCCTGATGACATTAAGGCCAAATCTTTGGATGCCACCTAGTCATCGTAGGGGAAGCCACCTCAAGTAGTAGACCCGTAACAAGCAATGTACCCCAGGGATCTGTTTAGGTGCCTCTGCTGTTTGGGATATCCTACTCAGAGGTGCAGGGCAAATCTAGTGGGCTATGGCTGACCATGTTTGCAGATGACTGCAAGCTGGATGCTGCCATAAATTCCCCTAGTGATGTGGATATCCTCCAAGAGGGTCTCACCCAAACAAATGACTGGTGCCAGAAACATGGCCTCAAACTGAATACCAAAAAATGCGTCATAATCCTTTTTGGGGGAGAGTGACATCTCCACAAATTATCACATTGATAAGCTACTTAAGCATGCAGTCATTCGTGAGGGACTTGGGCTCCCAGGTTGATAGCAAACTGACTTGACCACCATATTGCCTCCATTGTACAGAAAGCTTTCTACATGACCCACCTCATTATTAAGGGTATCTCACCCAGGGACAAGGTGGTCATAACATCTCTATATTCTTCCCTTATAAGACCCATTATTGAGTACAGTGCCCCTTTCGGCATGTACCTCACAAAGCACATGTAGCAGCTGGAGAGACTGCAGAAGTTCCTCACTCAGAGAATCCAGGGCCTCAAACATCTATCCTACACAGCCTGTCATTTAACTGGATAGCACAACAGCGAATCACTGTTATGTCGAGGCAAAACCTTGAAACTAACAATGAACAATAATAAAATCAAAGTGTGGTGACTGTAAATGTCAACTTATACCTTTTCAAACAGTCATCACACTTCCGGGGACACCATTACTGTGCGTTGCACAGTAAATAACATATGAGCAGGGGGCAAGCCCCCTACAACCCCCCATGTGGGGAGCTGCGCCCCCCACACCCACTGTAACTTAAGCATAATAACTCCAGGATCGCACTATAGTGAGGGAAAGGGTACATTTCGTGATCCCCACTACAGTGCAAGCTGCATTGATATGTCGGAACTGACAACAGCGAATGCTGTATTGCATTCGCTGTTGTCCGTTCCAACATTTGTTTTGTGGACTTAATAATTCATTGACAGCAAAATTCGAGATAGTCAGTCGCACAAACTGCAATCGACAAAATGATAGTAAACCAGGCTAAAAGTCCTGTTCCCATACTCAAGTCTCCTACAGATTCCTCAGAGGTGACCTCTGTCGGGCATACAAAGCAATCTCAGATCCTGCCCTGATGGGACTGCTTCATATCTGCAAGTCAGGCTGCACTCGAGTAACCCGCACATGCGACCTTAACCTGGTCTGTGACCTCAATAGGATATTTTGGCAGGACAGATTTGTGTCCTAGAGACTCCCCCTTTTGTGGAATAGACTCCCTCTCCACGTAAAGCAGAATACCTTGTTAAATATTTTTAAGCACAACCTAGATAACTAGATGGGGAACGGAAAATAACCCCTGGGAATTCCACCTGTCCCTGCTGGACAGTGGCATATAGGGTACTGACTTGTTGGAACATGGGATAAATTCTTGGCTAGGCTTGTAAGGGCATCAGGGCCAATAGCCTAGTAATTTCCTATGATTCTATGATTATAATAATCTTTTTGGTGGTGCTGCTGGACTTTTCAAGTCTGTCCATGTTAAGAGTAAAGCTTTTGAAGGAGTTGAAACATTTTTGTTTCTCCTATTTCTACGTTACAGAATAATTATTCCTCCAAATTTGCTTTTGCTCATAGTCAGCCTTGCCCTCTGCCTAAGGGAAAAAAGGTTCTAGACTTGTCCTTCCTGCTAAATTTACTCAAACCCATACCTCACAGAAACCTGCTTTTCAGGATAAGCCAGGTTCCATTTTAAGAGTTTTTCCCCTTTCCCTCAAGTAGGTTCCCTTATCTCTCAATCATCCCCTGTCTCTTCCAAATTGGTTAAAGATCACATCAGACTGTTGGGTTCTGCCCATTACCTGCCAGGGGATATTTTGTGGTTTGGAAATTCCTTCCTCCTTTTTGGGCACTGCTCAACCTCCTCGGGAACAACTTCCTATTTTCCCAGACTTGATCCATTCTCTTTTGGTCCAGGGCACCATTCAAGCTCTACCTCCTCCCCAGGTAGGGAGGTTTTTTTTATTCCTGAATGTTTTCGATTCCCAGAATGGAGATCCATTGCAGACCATTTTCTGGATATTTCTTAGTTAAACCTTTTTCTTACACATTGTTCCTTTTGGATGTTGTCTCGTCATACTTTATTTCCACTTGTACCTCAGGCCATTTAGGTCAATGGATTTCAAGGAACCCTACCTTCATATACCCATCCATCCCTTTTTCAGGAAATGTTTAAATTTCCGTTTCTTTTTTGCAGTTTCAGTTCTCTGCCTTACCCATTGGCCTCACCCAATGGTATTCACCAAATGCTTTGCCCCTGTCATTGCCTTTTGCCAAATGAGAGGAATTTGGATCTTTCCCTGCCTGGACAATCTGCTCATTTAGTCTTCTCCTGATGCTCTGCTTCAGGATCTCAGATTTACTGTTTCCATGTTAGTCTAGGGTTCATCTTAAACTTGCGGAAATCAACCCTGCCAAGTTCTCAAGATCTTAATTTCCTGGGTTGCAGGCTTCAGACCAGGATGGAAGTTGGCATAATGGTTAAGGTGTTTATCTTATGGGCACAAGGTGCAGGGTTTCATTCTCACATGGGGTAATTAACTAGGCTTAAAATGGCCCACAAGGGCAGTTAGCCTAGTATGAACCTATGAACTATCCCCATGTTGGCATCTCTGCCATGCCCCCAAGATCCTGTCTCTCACAGTCTCTTTCCAGTCTCTTCTTCCTCTGGCATCAGTCATGAACATGGAATTTCTCAGGGTCCTCTTGTTCATGGCTTCCACCATTCCCATGCTCCTTGTGGTCAGGCTTCACATGAGAGAGCTTCAGTGGTGCCAAAAGTCAGTGCGACTCCAACATTGCCCACCCCATGGACTTCTGGTACAGTTCTTTCCCAGTCGCAACCTTGAGCTTCAGTTGATACCTCAGACCGGAGATGGTCTCCGGCATCTTCCTCAGATATCAGAACACATCAGTATAAAGGTGATGAGGGCTCTGTTTCTAGTTCTTCAGGCTTTTCCTTCTCTTTTTCATCACTGGCCTCTCAGTTTTTGCAGACAATACTAAAGTGACGTGGTATGTCAACAAGCGGTGGAGGGGGGTACAAGGTCTTATCTTTGCAGATTAGCTCTTCAGGTCTGGGATCTAGACGACTAGTATCAAGAGACTCTTCACGCAGTTTACATTCATTCTGAGCACAGTCTAGTAACAAACTCTTTCAGCAGGTCCAGCAGACAAGCTCATGAATGGATGCTTCAAAGAGATGTCTTCCTGGGCATTATCCTTTGGTGGGGTATTCCTCAGGTAAATCTTTTTGCCTGCACTTCAAATAGACAACTTCCTGTCTTCTGTTCCAGACTCCCATGTCCTCTGGCTTGGAAAGTGGATCCCCTGCCTTGGAAAGGAATGCTTCTGTATGTCTTCCTTGCCCTTCCAGTGTTACATGAGTCTTGCACAAGTTCAAGCAGGAGACTCTCAAAATCATTATAGTGACTCCCTTTTGGCCCAGACAACATTGTTTTTTTCTTTCTCACTTGGCCAGGGGCAGTCATCACAAATTACCCCACCGTGTGGATCTTCTGACAAGACAAAAAGGGTCTCTTATCCATCCTTACTTGCCCACTCTTCAACTGACAGTATGGGTGATAGGGTTTTGATCCATTTCAGGCATCTCTTTTCTGAGGAGGTGCTTCTCTTTCTGCAGGAGGGCAGGAAACCCATTACCAGGAAATCATGTATGTCCAAATGGAAAAGGTTTTCTGTCTGGTGCCTCTCTCTATCTGGATCCCCTGTCTGTGGAGGTTCATGTGGTTTACTGTTTGTGTGGTCTGCTTCATGCTGGGTTAGCATGTTTAGTTATAGCTCATCTGTCAGCAGTGTCAGCTTGTCTGCCCTAGATTCCTCTTCTGACCTCTAGATTTGAGGTCAAATGATTTTCTTAAAGGCATCCTTCATATCAGGCCTCCCAGGAAGCCTATTCTGCTTTCCTGGGACCTCAAATTTGTACTTGAAAAATTGACTCTGGCTCCTTTTGAGACTGCTTCGTCAGCTTACTTGCAACAGTATGCTTGGAAGACTCTTCTTTTGGTTTAGCCAAGAATGTCTCTGAACTTCAGGCTCTCATTGCTGTTCCTTCTTTCTTTGTTTTCCAGAGACAAGGTATCTATTAATACTAACCCTCCTTTTATTCCCAAGGTGGTTAATGAGTTGCCCCTTAATCAATTTGTCTTCCTTACCTTTTTCCTTCTCCGCAGTCTACCAGTGTGAAGGTTCTTCATACCTTGGATTTGCATGGATAACTTTTATATCCACATATCTGAGCTATTTTCAAATCTGAACAAATTTGTTTCCTTTTATCCCAGGTCTTTGGGTTTGGCTATTTCTAAGCAAACCACCTCTTCCTGGATTTCTAAGGCCATTTTCTTTTGCTATTCTTTTCATGGGAAGTGTCTTTTCTCATCAGTAATGGCTCATTCTGCCAAGGTTGTTGCCTTCTCCGGTGCTTTGCTGGATAGCAATTCCATTCTTGAAGCTGCTACTTGGTCCTCTGTTCATACTTTTGCTAAGCATTGCAAGTTGGATGTTTTCAGGGCCGGAACTGGCTTTACCAGTGTTGTCAAGCATGGCTTTCTGGAGGGCTGTTCCATGCCATTTGTCTCCCAGGCTTCCTCTTGAGCTTTTGTACTCTCCCATCAATTATGAATACTGCAACAGTGATATGGAAGGACATAGTACAGTTGTGTGAAATCTTACCATAACAGTAGATGTTCTCTTCACTGTTGTAGTATGTGCTCCCTTCCTCCTGCCCGCCTATTCTTTCTTGCCCTCCTGGCTGAGAGGCTCTTCTCCTTTTTCTCCTTCTGGATGCACATGTTTTTCCATCTACCTAGGGGGCATTCTGTTCCTTCTGGGGCCTTTCCAGTTGTGTGTGTTTATAAGTCACCTTTATGCTCTGTCTTGTGGGGGGATCATGTGTGTGATGTGCACACCTATAAGTGCTAAAAGGCTTTGGTATACTGGCTGGATGTTGGGCTGTCCTTGTCAGGAGATCGTTTAGGTTATGAATACTGCAATAGTGAAGAGAAGAACATCTACCATTATGGTAAGATTTTACAGAGTTGTAATTCCTTTTACTATAATGATCAATTTCTGACTGAATTAGTATGAGTGGTGAATGATTTGGGGCCACCATTGTGTTGGCCAAGGCTTCTGGCAGCCTTCTGTTGGAAAAGAACCACTTGGACAAGATATTTGAGGAAAAGTGTCCGCAGGCTGATGACATCCCAATGGAAAACTTTGGGTTCCATGAGCTTAACCACTCAGGGCATGGTGAGGCACTTTACCGACCCTTTGAGTTGATTATCTGCTGAGGCCTGTGGCATAACCATTTTGATAGATGCTGAGGACGTGACGTGGCAGTCTTTATGCTCTCCTAAATGGATTTCCCTGTCACATCTGCTGAGACCAAAGACCTCTCTGTTTATAGGGCTCGTGTTCACTTCCCTGAAGGGTTTTTCTGTGAGGAGTTTCCTAGAGACTGTTTGAGGTGAGTCTCCCATTCAGGATTCAAGGCCTTGAGGGCAGTTAATCCTGAAGCCACAAGGCACACTGCACCAAAATCTAAACTAGTGCAAACTATTTCCTTTCTCCTCTGTCAGGCAATGCTTAATCCTCTTCTCATCCCAGTCTGTACTGAGCAACTTGTTCAACTGGCTGAGGTTTTTAGTTCATTTTTAAAATCAAAAAAGGCAAAAACTGGAAATGCCAAAGATGTCTTGGGCCACTTCTGAAAAAGAGAAGTTCAGATTCTCACCCCGTTTCGGATTCTTATGTTTTAGAAACCGGAGGAGACGCGTCCTCCATCTAGGGCCTCAGTTCTTCAATCCAGCAGGTTGGAGTCCGTGGCATCATTGAGATCCACGCGTAGCTTATCGGAAGTTGACATGGATAAAATAATGAGGTTCATTCATACTCTGATCCAGAGGGGGGGTCTTGCCAGTCCCCTCTCCCTCTGGAGGGCGGAGCTCGCTTCCTTTTTTCACAACAGTTTCTCCTCCTTGATCCGTCCACCAGTTTCAGAGTACTCTGATCGAAGATGGCCTTAGTCAGGGGGTCGACGCAGACTGTACCTGTCTCCTCGACGCTGACCGCTGCCTGGAGAGTGTCTGATCTGACCAGTTCGGTTCCTAGTGGCTCTTGGAGCCGGAGCTTGGGCGTTTGATCCGAGGCAACAGAACTTTTTTCATCGGCTCCGGCATTGTAGGGCCAAGTTCCTCCCCTCAGAGCTCCATCCACTTCGGACCCGGCTCCGATTATCACGTCAGATCTGAGGAGAGCGGCTTCTTTATTGGTAGGAGGCTCGTTCTCCCTTGGCGTTCGACATGGTAGAAAAGGTTCTCCCCACTGGATCGAGATTTTTGACTATTTCCTCGGATTCCACCCTGACCCCCTCAGCTCTGTTTACGCATCCCATCATTTTACCAGAGGGACAACCCGTGCTAGAGGAGCCCCAGGCGGTTCCCACTGAGGAACAAGTGGCTTGCGAGTTCCCACCAGAGATGTGCCTCGCAAGCATATGTGTAAGAGGAGGCACTTGGACTCCCCCGAGTCCCTCACCGAGGACATGGATTTGGATTATGGGGAAGGTTCCCCCAGGTCACATCCCACGAATATCTCCTTTGGAGACATCATGGAAATCCTACGCCAGCGGTGAGGTTGGTCTACCCCCAAACCTTCTTCTCACTAACCTGTTCCTGGAGTCTGTCAGCATGGGCCCATCTACTTCATGGGTGTCCCCTCCCGCAGATCCCGTGGTGGATCTGGTCACCTCACGGGCCTGGAAGGAGCCGGACATCATGGAACCAATCCCTAAACATCCGGATAAGATCTTAAGTCCACCATCACACTGGCATGGAACAAGGGCTCCCCCGTAGACGCTATGGTGGTAGCAACAGCCACAAAAAAGGAACTAGCCCAAGAGAGTTCCTAGATTAATCCTCCTGACCGAGAGTCATGGATGATGTACCACTTAGGGAAGTGGGTTTATGCGTCCTCAACCTTTTCCATCAGGGTGCTGAACTACCTGCCCCACATCACGAGACTCCGTCACGACCTGGTCAAGGAACTGGCTTAGTCTCCCCCTAAGTGCATGTCGCAGGAGGACAGGGACACTTTCTCCATGAGGATGGCTGCTTTAAAAGCAGTCTCCAACACATCCATGTGACTTCTCTCACATGATACTGAAGGAGTGGCTGTGGCTGCTGGGTATGGCGTCTTCATGAGGCGCGACGCCTGGCTCAGACTGTCAGTTTTCGGAACTTTTCAAGGCATCTTTTGCCAACATCCCTTATGACGGCTCTACTTTTTTTAGTAAGACCTACAGAGACCTTAGTCCAGAGTGAGGACAGGAAGACACTGTCTGCCATTGGAATACGCTTCTCCAACACTCCATCCTTTTCCCGGAATCAGAGAAGGCAAAAGAAGATGTGGTTCCAGAAGTCACAGTATTCACAGGGCACTCAGGGCTGCTCTTCTCCCAGAGGCAGAGCAGGATAGACGGCGGCCTAAAGGCAGAGGAGGTCTGAGGAATTTGGGGTATCGAGAACCTTTCTCGGACAGGCTCTGACAGCAACCCTGAGGGATTGCCCAACTGCTGTACTCTGGAGGCAGTCGGGGGAAGAATTGTCATTGCACCTGGCGGCATGGGAGTCCGTAACATCAGGCCACTGGGTGCCTCAGATCATATCCAGAGGATACTCTATCCCCTTTGTGGTTCTTCCCAAACACCTCCCAGATGTACCACTCACACAAAGGGAGGCAGCAGCACGGGAAGTCTCCAAACTGCTAGAAAAACGAGCCATCGGACCCGTCCCCCCAGATCAGGCATCTACTCCAGGTTATTTTTGGTGCCAATGAAAATGGGGGACTTAAGGCCCATTCTGGGCCTATCTACCCTGAACCTGTCTGTTGCCAAAGAAAAATTCTGGATGGTCATACTACAGTCCATCATGCTGTACCTGCAAGAGAGCGACTGGATGTGCTCGTTAGACCTCCACGATGCTTACTATCACATAAAGATGTACAGAAGCTCCAGGAGGTTCCTCCGCTTCCGGATAGCAGTCAATCATTACCAGTTTCATGCCATACCCTTTGATCTCACCACAGCACCCAGGGTGTTCACCAGAATGACAGCGGTAGTGGCAGCTCACCTGAGGCTTCAGAGAATTCAGGTCTGTCCGTACTTGGATGATTGGCTCCTCACTTCTCCCACCCAAGTGTCTACTTTCTCAAACCAGGGATTATTTCTTAAAGCTTGCTCTACAATTGTGGATTACAATCAGCACATCCAAATCACTTCCGAATCCTGTCCAGGTGATAGACTACATTGGGGCAAAGATAGACGCTCTACAGTGCAAAATGTTGCTGACCATGGAGAGAGTACAAAACCTGAGGATGCATGTCTCCCTGATCTACCGTTCTCATCTTCCCTCTGCAGAATCAGTGTTGAGAGCTCTAGGTTCAATGGCAGCGACCATAACACTTCTTCCGTGCACCTGGTTACATATGCGAGTACTACAGTGGACACTAGCAGTACAATGGTCCCTGTTGGAACTTCAATTATTGTATCCTATACACCTCAGTCAAGTCTGCCGGTCATCCCTTCTGTGGTGGATGTGCTCTCCAGAAATCTTGGAGGGATGAACTTTTGTTCAGCCCCTGTCCAAGCCACAGTGACCACGGATGTCTCAACTTGGGTTGGGGGTCATTGTTTGGGCAGGACAGTCCAAGGCCTGTGGTCCCCTGTTGAGACCAGTTTGCACTTAAATTTTCTAGAGATGAGGGCGGTCCTTTTGGCATTGCAGGACCTTCATGCCTTTCTTCCTCTGGGAACCATTGCAATCCAATCAGACATGTCAGTGGTCTGGTACGTCAACAAACTGGGAGGGACCAGATCTTACCCCCTTTGTCACGAGGCCATGAGAGTGTGGGAATGGATGATCTCCACTGGTCGCTTTCTCATAGCAGTGCACATTCTGGGAAGATCCAACTATTCTGATGCCTTATGAGTCATCTCTGAATCAATTGAGTAGCGGAGCAGATTTTTCTGGAGTGGGGTCATCCTTGCTACGATCTCTTCACATCTCCTTCCAACGCAAAGTGCAGTGAGTTTTTCACTCTGAAACCCCTGCTGGGGGAGTCCCCCAGAGATGCTCTAGTACATGCTTGGCCTCCCAGTCTTCTGTATGCTTAACCCCCAGTACCTCTTATTCTGAGGTTTCTACAGAAAGCTCGTCGACTGGGGAGCAAAGTGATCCTCATCCCATTTTGGGCTTGCCAAGTATGGTTTCCCTTCCTTTGGTATTATCTTCTGGCTCTGCCTTGGGCCTAGGATCCCATTCAGGATCTGATTTCACACACATTGGGGGTTCCTCATCCAAGCCTGGGCAGTTTGAAGCTCACTGCTTGTCTGCTCCAGTTCCCATAATCGCTAGGACTCCTGGATTATCCTCTTCAGTTAGGCCTATTCTAGTGGCAGCTCATAAGTCTTCAACCAGGAAGATTTACTGCAGCAAATGGAAACGTTTTTCCTTTTGGGCTTTTCAAAGGAGTTAAGTTCCTTTCATGGCTCTTATTTCTGCCATTCTTAATTTCCTAGCCAATATTTTTCAACAAGGAGCAAGCTCTTCTACTATCAAAGATCAATTAGCTGCCATCTCTCATTTTCACGTGGGTGAGAATTCTTCCTCCCTGACCTCTTCCAGACTGTGTAAAGCCTTTATCAAAAGTACTTTCCTGTTACGCCCCCTGGTCAAGGATCCTGTTTCTCCATGGGACCTTACTGTGGTTCTTCAGCTTTGGTCGCTCTGCCTTTTGAACCTGCTGCAACCACAGATCTTACTTTTCTTGAAAAACAGCATTCCTAGTAGCTATCACCTCTGCGAAAAGGGTTTAAGAACTATAAGCTTTGTCCATCAAAGTTCCATATATGATTTTCCATAAAGATAGGGTTTCCCTTCAGTCCAATACATCCTTCCTTTCTTCCTACAGTTGCATCACAAGTTAAAATCAATCAGACCATTAATTTACCTCTCTCCAGTGCTTCGGCACAAGCTACTCCTTGAAGGCTTGTGCCGAAGTGCTGGAGAGAGAATAAATTCTGTTGACTGGTCCTGGTTCCCGGCTGTATTTTTATTTGGGCATTTTGTGGTTGTTTGTACATTAATTTACCTGTTTTTTTTCCCAAACTTTGCTAAGAAAATGGAATACAAATTTCACTTGTTGGATGTTCAGAGACAGTAATGATTTTGTTTACACAGGACCAAAAACTTCCATAAAGCCAATCAATTTTGTGTCCTTCTCTAAACCCTTTTTGGGTAAATCCATCTCCAAGGTTACTATTGCTAGGTAGATATCCTTGTGCATCCTTCAGGTCTATAAGGATAAAGGTGTCTCTCTTCCAGGCCAGGTGAAAGCTCATTTCACTAGGTCCATGGCTGCTTCTGTGGCCTTTTGGTCTCGAGTCTCATTGGATGATGATTGTTCTGCTGCTACTTGGTCCTCCTCTTGTACCTTTATTTCTCACTACAAATTGGATTTGACTTCTAGAAGGAAAGCATCCTATGGTTCCGCGGTGCTCTGGAATATCCTTCCATGAGGACCACCCAGGAGTTTAGTAGCTGGAGAGTCTGTCCCACAGGTTGAAGACCAAATGAAGTACACTACTTCAGATAAAGAAGTTATGTAGTCACCATAACGTTCCATCTGAGTAGTTCAAACTTGTCTTCAACCATCCCTCCCTCCTTCCCCCTGACCTGACCATATGAACAGCCTGTTGGCTGTAGTTGTAGGTCATAAAGTATTCAGGTCAGGTTATCAGTATAAGGGTCAGCAAACTCTATCTGGGGGGTTGGAAGGTAGGTGAGGTGCATTATGGGTAAGGGGAGGAGCTTGGAGCTCAGAGCAGATGCTGGTGATTTTGCCTGCTCTGATCCGATACGGATCCGGTACCCACAGGTTGAAGACAAATGAAGTAGAACTACTCAGATGGAACGTTATGGTGAGTACATAACTTCCTTTTTTCTAGTGTTTTCAATCCACCATTACACCCCACCTTGATGTTTGAGAGAATGTGTGAAATTGATTTTCAACATGCCTTCAGTAATTTTAACAGCTCTATAAAAGGAGGTATTTCTAACTTAAATATGCATGAACGTCAGTCAAATGCTGGATTCTTTGAGAACACAACATTCGGGTGATAAAACCTGACAAAGGGGGTGGGTTGGTATTTCTGGATGAGCAAGATTATAATAGGAGGGTGAAATGCTTATTAGAAGCTGACTCTTACATCAATTTATCTTTAAATGAATTTAATGGTGCCCATCAGAGAATAAAATCTTTACTTAATGATCTGTTCATCAAGGGCACAGTTAACATTGACACTTCAATTTATGTATGCCAGCACCTTAGATACCTTGTTTTTTTGCTCTTCCTAAGATTCATAAGAATATTTACAATCCACCCCTTCGCCCAGTTGTCAGTGGCTGAAATTCAATAACTTATGCTTCTGCTAAATTTATTGATATAAAGTTAAAGTTTTTGGAAACTGAATCTCTCAGATTTGCCGAGATTCTTGGCACTTTTTAGACCATCTGGATTCATTTGTGTTTAACGAGACCTTGAATTTCCTCACTTTTGACATCAAAGACCTGTATATGGTGATCCCCCAGATGCTGGGTCTTGATTGGGTGAGGGAATTTCTTGTTAGTAAAAATGCCAGTATGGATGAAATGTACTTGAGTTTCTTCTAGATACAGTACTATCCAATAACTTTTTCTTGTTTAACAACAACCTTTATTTACAGAAGTTAGGGGTAGCGATGGGGTCTCCATGTGGTGGGAGCTTTGCAAACTGTGTACTTGCTTTTTGGGAAATAATTTATTTAAATGTGATCTGCTTCAACAAGTAAAATGGTATACCCATTATTTGGACGATATATTTACTTTATTTGAAGGTGGTCAGTCAGGAGTAGAAGTATTTGTGAATTATATTTCCACCCTAACAGATTTTTTGAAATTCACTTTTCAATTTAGTACCAACACCATTTCATTTTGGACATCCCTTATTGAAAAAGATATCAGTAATCTGGCAAGTGTATATATGAAACCTACATACTCAGTTTTTTGCATTATGAAAGCTCCTACCCTCACCACCAGAAAAAAGCTGTTGTAAAAGGCCAGTTAGAGCAGCCAGGATGTCTTCTCTAGAAACCTCCTTTATTTCGGAGTGCAATTTACTAAAAGAAATGTTTTTGAAAAGATCTTACCCTGTCTCTCTCGTAGATAATTTAATGACAGAAGTTGCACGTAAAAGAAGGGCAGGATTCTTTAAACAAATTTTGGCTAGTAGTTCGAGGTCAGAAGGTGCAACTAATAATTTTTTCCCAACAGCTGAAGAAGTAACTGTTAATGTATCTGTTGACTTTAATACAACTTTTATTACCCCTTTTTCTGTCGGTGCACTCACTTTAAAAGGGATTATTCTGAGAAACTGGGACTTTATTCTGGCTGATACTTCTGTTTGTCTAAAGTTGGGTGAGAGACCACGGGTAACTTTTAAGAGGCTGTAACTTGAAAGCCTTACTTGAAAGACCTAATAAAAATATGTTAATAGTCTCGTGGATGTATAAATGTGGCAGATGCCATTTTTGCAAGTACATTAAAGTTAGTAAAAGAAAAACTGTTAAACATCATTTGAACATACATTCACACAAAGTAACAGGCTGAAATCCACTGATCCAAACACGAGATTTTGTTTGAAACATGAAATGAAGTAAGCGCTTTCGTCTGGTATATGTAACCAGACTTCTTCAGACAACTAAAAATTGCATGCAAAGTAATTTATATACATCAGAATTACAATTAGTCACACCTCACTTAAACTTAATGAGCTCAAAGGAAGGAAAAACTTTTTGTGATAACCAAAATGCATGATGCAGCTAAAAAAGCATCTCATATAAATCACTTTGTAGAATAAAAAAAAATATATATATATATATATACATACACACACACACACACACACACACACACACACACACACACTTCAAAACGCAACTACAAATAACATCCCACAGAGTTTTTACTATGTTAATGCAGGGGGGCAAGTCCCCCTGCACACACCCGCCGTAAATTAAATATACAATATATATATACAATCCAAAAGAACTGCTGCTGACCTGGAATATGCTCGTTACTGTGAAATGTAATGACAAATGTAAAAATAAAATAAACGGAATGAAGCAAAAGCAAGTATTCCACGTTTTTTAAAAATGAAAGTCAAGTAGATCCACGTACAGAAAATCCAGGAATAGGACACAGATAAGTGCTTTCGCAAGTAGCTTCATCAGATCTCTCAACATCTAAACTGACATTGTCTTTATATACACAGATTTATGTAAGCAAACAATTAAGTTCAATTAAAATCAATTAAAACATTCTTCATTTAAAGGTATATGAAACATAGAATTCCATCTAAACTCTAAATACAATCTATCTATGACTGCAGAATATATAGCAGTATAATGGACCCTATAAAAACACATAAATATATATGTATAGAAGGTGCATAAATCTTTCTATATGTATATAAAATATGTATATGTAGACATATGTATAAACACATATAAAAATGTATAAAGTGTGTGTATGTATATATATATATGTGTGTGTGTATGTATATATATGTATATATATATATATGTGTGTGTAAAAATATAATATATATGTGGGCATATGTAAAAAAACACTATTATAATGAACATATAAAATGTATAGAAATATATATATGTACGTGTGCAATAAATATAATAAATACCTATATAAAAGTATATGTGTATGATGGTGGAAAATCACCTAACATTTCTACGTTGTCTAAGTTTAGGTTTAATTGAGCCCCTTTCATTCAGGCCTCATTCTCTATCTGATTTCAGTAATATAATCCACTCTGTTTCCTTGCTCTCTGTATATGTTACAACATCTCCTCCTCTAGTATTAGGGGTAACAAACTGTAGTACTCTAAAAGAGAATGTATGTTCTGTGTTGTATAATGCTATGTGCTTTGCTAATGCATTGTGATTAGAGCCCTTTCTGATATGATACAGGTGCTCTCTCATTCTGTCTCTAAATGGGCGATTCGTCTTCCCGACATAAAATGATGAACATATTTACAAACAGCTAAATATATGACATGAGTCATACAATTTGCTTCAGCATTAATATTGAAAGTCTTTAATAAATCAGGATGCCTAAATTCTGTGCTGCTATCAATAAAAGAGCAAAAATTACAATTACCACAAGGTTTAGTACATCCAATATTTCACTGATATTTATCAGATTTCTGATAGCACAATATTCTTTTTAAATTATGTTTATTCCTGAAAAGAAAACTTGGTATCTCTCCTACTTGTTTTATTTAATCATCTACCTGTAAAATATCCCAATATTTATATAGACTTGATTTAATGTCACTATAATCCGTAGAAAAAGAAGAGGAGAATTTCACATGTTTATGTTTATTAATATACAGTTTAAAATGTTCTGTGTATCTAGATCCAAAATAAGGCATGGCTTGTGTGGATCTTAGACTATTTGCTATGTCTAACTGGGGAACAATCTCTGCAGTATCATAGCCTCTGTCTAATAATCTCTGTCTCAAGTCAACTAATTCAGAGTTGAAACCACTTTCTGTAAAATTCAACCTTGAAGCTCTAATAGCTTGTCCCCTAATAATGTTCTTTAAGACATAAAGTGGATGCATAATAGATCTAGATAGTAATGAATTGCAGTGACAAGCTTTGCGATACACTCCAGTGTTAATGAGATTACCTTGTAGTTTCTTTCAAGAAACATAAATGTGGATGCATAGATAGATCTAGATAGATAATTG